>NC_081559.1:62982906-63080040 GCF_022355385.1 Mustela nigripes | reverse complement strand
CCTACCACATGGACATTAAACTATCATTACATTTTCAAAATGTTTCAGCGTAAACCTTGGGAGTAAATAGAAAAGCTGTGAAGTCAGGTCTGCAAGGAGTTAATTCTGCTCAACTCACTGAGCTAAAATGGGATTATGTTTGGCAATGGAAGGATAAGGGGGGGGAGGGAACATTTTGAAATTTCACAGCAATTATACAGTATTATGTTAGTCTGAGCTTTCAAGTTACATATATTTCATCCTCATAAAACTTTTCTGAGGTAAAGTGCTGCTTCATTCCATTTTCTAAATAGAAAATTTGGTAGCACTGAAGATTTCTCTGCCAGCCTTGCAAGGAGCTAGAAGGTAGGGGATGATGAAGGTAGCTGCCATGACGCCTCCTACCTTTGTTGCAGAAAACCAAATATCATGCCACAGGCCACTGGCACTCTGAAAGAATCCCTTCTAAGACTGGAAAAGTTCAGTGTTTCTCATCGACATATAAGCAGAAAATAGCAAGACTATAAAAAAAAAAAATCCTCACTTCATTTTGTATGGAGATTACCAACCATTCTAGAAGCCTCTTCACAGTAGATGGATTTATACTTAGTCACTATGATATTAAACTGGGACTTTTAAATATGAGTTGACATACAGCAAAAAAGCATAGTTTATTATTCTGTAGCTTATATTTTATTATATAGAACAAGCTCTTCATTTTTAAAAGGTTACCTAATATTTCAATTAAGTTTCAAGATTCAATGGATGTATCACTATTACCACTTTAACAGAGTTCTTACTAAATATGCATGATTTGTTTTAATAATGTTTAAGAGATATAATTTATTAAGTATTCCTGCTCTGGAGCTATTTTGCAATCTAACGGACACATTGAACTGAGTCATGAATCAGCTCTCTAATTAGAAATAGATAGTCAATATGTAACAACCCATTTATGTAAATTTAAGAGTTTTATTAGGATATAAGATTATACATCCATATAATTTATGCAAAACATCTCTTATAACCTTTATTTACAAGAAAGGATAGTCCCGAATCTTGAAGGGCTTTAAAATATTAAACAAAAGTATTATTTTAGTTGATATAAGTGTACCAAAATATTTCAATTGCCTAAGTTAACAGTGTTATCACACTCAAGAAAAAAAGAAGTGCCCAAAAAACAAGTATCATATTTGCAAACAAGAAAAAAAATATGTTTTTAATAAAAATAACAATGTATGGGGCACCTGGGTGGCTCAGTGGGTTAAAGCTTCTGCCTTCGGTTCAGGTCACGATCCCAGGGTCCTGAAATCGAGCCCCCCACATCAGGCTCTCTTCTCAGCAGGGAGCCTGCCTCCTCCTCTCTCTCTACCTGCCTCTCTGCCCCTTTGTGATCTCTGTCAAATAAATAAATAAAATTTTAAAAAATGTGTATGTCAATTATGCCTCAATAAAAATGAAATAAAAATGATAATTTAGAATGATAAATAAATCACTATTAATAGTTCTGAATATTTTTAAAACAAAATAACTCTGTAGTTTGATTCTACACAAACAATTTGATAAAACCACAAATGATTCATCAACTCCTGACACAAACTGTGTCTTTACTAGAAGAGCTAGCAAACATATGTGACCAGAAGAACATTTGTTAAAGACACACTGGCAACATACCAATTAGATCGTAATGTTCATACAAGTGAAAGTAAAATTGTATATACTAATCACAGTGACAGACTTGAGTCTGGTGCTGGTAAGAAGCCAGGTTAAATTATTAGGTCAAAGACATCATCTGGTCATTTTTTTCTCCCCTCCCAAAGGACTCTTAGATTCTTCAGCATCTAAGCCAATTTTTCCAAAACCTCTTTTTAAAAAATTTTATTCTTCCACATTTTAAATCTGAAAACCAATGTCAAGCAGGATTTCTACATACTGAGTGGAAGTATTTTAAAAAGTTTACTGCTAAGCTCAGTTCAAAAGCACATCAGGCTAATATTGTTGACAATTTTTTTTGTGAAGGATTGGGACGCTCCAATCTCCTAGGCAGCAGCAATGCTCATAATAGGATATGATCTTATTGAGGATTTTAACCTATTGACAAAGCCACATTATTCTTAATGGGTGCAACATGAGAAGAGATACTCTTAACATACTTCAGGATTGAAGATATGCAATCAAAAGATATAAGCGCACTCTTAATTCATCAAAGGGAAGCGCTAGCAAAGAAAATCTAAGTGACTACAAGTGACCTGGGTTTTGACATGTCTGAAAAAAAGAGAATATTTTTGTTAAGTAGATTAACTTGCTGTATTGTCCATCAAATACACAATTATCCCAACTGTCACCTGATAAGTATCAACAAATCAATTATTTTTGCAAAAACTGACTCAGGGAAATAAGACTGGAGACCAGTTTTCACAGAGAGACAGTCTCAAAGAAATTCTATATGACAGCATCCAAATGCTGGACTAAACAGAGAACTGTTATCTCTCCTTGCCTTAACTGTGGCAAAAAAAAAAAAAAAAATGGATGCTTTGCTTTGGAGGGGAACTTTATCTGACCTCCTACCCTAGGGTTATCAAAGGACCAGAGTTCTTAGAGTCCTTTTGGATTGGGAAATACAACCTAAAAGTTGAAATTTTATCATAAAGAATTTTTCCAGCTTTATTGAGGTACATTGAGGTAAAATTAACATGTAATATTGTGTAAATTTAAGGTACATGTTGATTTGACTCATGTGCATACTGCAAAATATGGTTACCAAATAACATTAGTGGACACTTTTATCACCTTACATAATCACCTTGTGTAGTGAGGAGTGAGAACGTGTAAGAGCTAGTCTCTTGGCATCTTTCAAGTATATAATCCAGTATTGTTAAGTATAGCAGACATACATCCTCAGAATTTATACATCTTACAACTGGAAGTTTGTACATTTGACCAACATCTCCCCATTTCTTCCATCCATAGCACCTGGCTACCACAACTCTACTTTCTGTTTGTTTGTTTTTTTAGTTCAGCTTTCATAGAATCCACATATAAGGAAGATCACACAGTATTTCTCTTTCTCTCTCTACCTTATTTCACTCAGCGTAATGCCCTCACGTTTCATCCATATTGGTGCAAATGGCAGCATTTCCTCCTTAATTTTTAATGACTGGATTGATGGCCCTGTGTGTGTGTGCACGTGTCTGTGTGTGTGTGTGTGTCTATGTACACCACATTTTCTTTATCCATTCACTCATTTATGAACATTTAGGTTGTTCCCATGTTTGGGTTATTTTAAATAGTGCTGCAATGAACATGGGAGTGCAGATACCTCTTTGAGATCCTGTTTTCATTTCCTTCAAATATATCCCCAGAAGTCAGATTGCTGGATCATAGGATAGTTCAATTTTTAATTTTGGGGAGAATTTCCATACAATTTTCCATAGTGGCTGTACCAATTTACATTCCCATCAACAGTCCACAAAGGTTCTTTTTTTCTCCAAATTCCTGACCAACAGCTGTTATCTCTTTTTTATGACAGTCATTCTAACAGGTGTGCAGTAATATGTCATTACGGCTTTGATTTGCATTTCTGTGATGATTATATCACAAATAATTTTTAATTATCAATACTGGTATATTTCTCTCAGACGTATAGGTTTGTAATCCTTACCATTAGTTATGCCTGAATTGATGTGCTATCTTTGAAAAAGCCATTACTACCCACACATGAATCAGTCAGTAGTGGTAACTTTTTCTTTCAAACTTTCCACATCCTAATGTTTTGCAGGTTCCTTTGAAAACACTACATTATTATATTTTTTAACACTGTCCAACAGTCTTTGAGATTGAGATAATTTGACCATTTTCCATTTTATGTCATTACCAAAATATTGGTTGTGACCTGGCCATCTCATCCTTTCTATTTGTTCCAACTCTACTCACAATTTTTTTTTAAGTTTTAATTTTTGGTTTCCTTTTAGACTGACTGTGCTTTTAATTAGCATTTCACTTTTTCGTCCAGTATTATACAGTTTTCTATTCTCCCAGATTTACTCTAGAAATTATAGCACACATTCTCAATTTATCAAAGTCGTATGTCCCTCCCTCTTCAGATAATTCAAGGACCAAAAAGGCCAATTTAAGTTCATTTAACTTCCCCTTGACTCATATAATTTTTTTGTTTGTGTATTTTAATTCTCTCAACTCAATTTATTAAATTTCATTATTATTTTGTAAAGCCAAATTTCATTTTGATTTATGTACACATTTATCATCCTTTTTGCTCTTTATCGTTTCCTATACCTGTGGGATCATTTTTTTTATCCACAAATTAACTCTTTTAGTGCAGGTTTGCTGGTGATAAAGTAAGATTTTGTTTGGCTTTTCCTTTGTCTGATTTTCCCATTTTTTATACTTTGTTGTTTTATGATTATTTCCATTGAGTATAAATTTATAGATAAGCAATTATTTCCATTCAATACATTGCATAAAACATTTCACTGTCTTCTATCTTCCCCTGGTGTTGCAGATGTTCTATCTAACTTTTGAAGGAAAGCTGTGTTTTCCCTCTTGTATTACTGGTTCTGTAATTTTATTGTGATGTGTCCAAATATGGTCTACTTTTTAAAAATTTACTTGGTGGGATGCCTGGGTGGCTCAGTTGGTTGGATGACTGCCTTCGGCTCAGGTCATGATCCCAGAGTCCCGGGATCGAGTCCCGCATCGGGCTCCCAGCTCCACGGGGAGTCTGCTTCTCTCTCTGACCTTCTCCTCACTCATGCTCTCTCTCACTGTCTCTCTCTCAAATAAATAAATAAAATCTTTTAAAAAAAATTTACTTGGGATTGTTTGGACTCCTTAAATCTTTGGATTAAAATTTTTAATCAGTTCTGAAAATTCTGTAGGCATCATCTTATCAAATATTGTTTCTGCTTCCTTCTTTCCTTTCCTTCTAGAACTCTATTATCTATTAAATGCCTGGAAAGTCCTCCCACTATTCTCTTGTCCTCCTTTCTTTATCTTAACCTGACAATCACAATTGATTCTTCTGCCTCAACTTCCAACTTGGTAAGTACCTCTTCTTTTGTATCTAATTCAGTAAATTCTTAGTTTCAGTTATTGTATTTTCAATTCATAATTTCAATATGATTATTTTTCAATTCTGCTATTTCACCCTTGCATAGATTTTAAAGTATGGGTACTTTTCCTCAATGAAAATACCAAAAATATATTTATTTTTTTATTTAGTGGCATTGCAGTTTGCATCTGATAACTTAGATATCTTAGGTCCTCGTGGGCCTAATATTTCTTTTCAACTTCTCATTTTCATATAATTTCAAAGCTACAATAAATTTCTAAGAGTAAAAGTAATACATAGAACATCCACATAACCTTTCCTTGATTCAATACTGTTAACATTTTGACTCTTTGCTCTACTGTTCTATTTATAAATATATGTAATACATGTAAGTGTCTCTAAATAAATATTATGTGTAATTCTCTTTAAATAAATGCTATGTATAATTCTTCCCTGAACAATTTTAAAGTAAGTTATACACAAAATTCTACTCATAAAATCTTTAGTGTTCAGTTTCTAAGATGAGAATATTATCTTATATAACTACAAGACAGCTACCAATAAGCTAATTTAACATCATTATAATACTGCAATGACTCAATGTTTGTGTCCCTCCAAAATTCCTATCTTGAAATCCCAATTCCAATGTGATGGCATCTGGAGGTGGGTCCTTTGGGAGGTAATTGGGTCATGAGGATAGTACCCTTATGAACAGGTTTAGTGCCCCTATAAAAAGAATTCGTAGAGCTTGCTAGCTCTTTCCATCATGTGAGTGAGGATACAGTGAAAAGTCAGCAGTCTCCAATCTAGAAGAGGTCTCTCCCCAGAACCCAACAATGCTGACACTCTGATCTCAGACTTCTACACTCCAGAACCAAGAAAAGTAAATTTCTGTTGTTTATAAGTTACCCTTTCTATGGTACTTTGTTATAACAGACCAAACTGACTAAAACAAATATTCTTATCTAGTCCTCCATCCAGGATTCTATTTTATGAATTGAGACAATAATGTCACTTTTTAAAAAAATATTTTATTTATTTATTAGACACACAGAGAGAGATGACAAGTAGGCAGAGAGGCAGGCAGAAAGAGAAGGGGGGAAAGCAGGCCCCCTGCTGAGCAGAGAGCCCAATGGAGGGCTCGATTCCAGAACCCTGAGATCATGACCTGAGCCGAGAGCAGAGGGTAACCCACTGAACCACCCATATGCCCCAATGTCACTTTCTTTTTAAAGATTTATTTATTTGAGAGAGAAAGAGCAGAGAGAGGGGCAAAGGGAGTGGGAGAGAAATCCTCAAGCAGACTCCCCACCAAATGCAGAGCCCGATGTGGGGCTTGATCCCAGGACCCTGAGATCACAACTTGAGCCAAACCAAAAGTCAGTCCCTTACCTAACTGAGCCATATAAGCACCCCAGTAATGTTACTTTATACCATATTTATCTTTGTGGTACAGAATCTAATTTAAAATCATGTATAGCATTTAGTTGTGATGACTCTTTAGTCTCCTTTAATTTGGGACATTTCCACAACCTCTGTCTTGTTTTATAACACTGACATACTTGAATAACATAGTCTTGCTCTCCCTCTTTTAAATAGAATGACCTTTCATTAAGGCTCATCTGTTGTTTCTCAATGATTAATTTATACATTCTGAACCATCCTATTATATAAATGATACTGTCTCCCTGTCAGAACATTATATCAAGAGGCATGTGATGACCATCTGCCCTTCATCGACAATGTTCATCTTGATGACCTGTCAATGTGTATTTGGTTTGAATGTATACTGAGTATTACACATGAAAAATTATTCACTAAAACATTTCAAGCCTCAAATGATACTTCCTTCAGAGAGGATTTTCATTTTCTTCTGCCACACACTCAGGATGCTACCGGCTTGAACCACCTTAATCTGATTTCAAGGTTTGTGGTTTTCCAGGCTACCTATATAAATACAGGTGGATTGCAAGTTGATGCAAAGAAAAGTTGGCTTCCAATAAACTTACTTTAAGGCTCAGCTTCATAAAAGTCCAGTCCCAAAAGAGGGATAGTTAGTCATCCCCCTATAGAGGATTCCACCCAGACCCACAAGATCACCAAGATTACAACTCAGTCTCTCATTTTTCTTTTGGATGGTAAAAATATGCTCCAATGGTAGATGCAGCTCTCTCCCAGATTTCAGCACTATAATCCTTCATTACCTTTGTTACTGTTAAGGTTTTCATTTTCTTCTCAATTTCATGCAACTTTTGTTGGTGGTGGAAAATATGGTTCAAATTAATATGTGCATCATCACTGGAAGTTATGGTTAACAGAAAATGATCTGTTATCTAATGGCCATTGTTATCTAATGGCCATTGGGCAATTTTTGCATTCGCCCAAATGCTAATGAGATTTGTTCTGTTCCCTTGGAGTCTATACATCTTTTCTCACAAAAATTAACCCAGAAATAAGGAATGGCAGCTTCCAAAAAATTCAGAAAGCTGAAGTTTATTTGTAGCAAGTCAAATGAAGTGGATGCAATTTCTTTTTGTATCCTCAACAGCTTTTGTTAGGCTCATGATCAGTCCTTATATGTAGTTCCAGAGAAGAAATGTATAGGCATGTGAGTCAGTACTCTTTTCTCCTGATCACATTGATTCAGTCACGTCACCCAAATTGTGACCTTTCCCAGAGTTATGGGACAAGAGCTTCATGCTATTTCTTTTTTTCTTTTCCTTTTTCTTTCTTTCTTTCTTTTTTTTTTTTTTTTTTTTTTTTTTTTTTTTTTTTTTTTTTTTTTTTACCATTTTTGACATCTTTAATTTGGAGATTGCCAACCTTGGGGTGAGAAAGGGGGGATGTGAGATGTGAGGAGGAGAAAGAGAAACTGCCTGACAATGAAACCAAGGGGAAGCTAGCCATATACAATGAAACAGAGCTACAGAATACCTCCACACCCCTGGTCGGAAAACTTTGATCCTGCCACAACTGAATTTACCCCTTAGGTCACTCAGTGATACAAACCAATAAATTTTTCTAACCTATTTTGAATTGGAATTCTGCCTCTGGCAACTCATAGCTCAGACTGATTAAAACATTTTAAATTCTATGTCCACAGTAAAATTCTCTGCATAACTACAGAGTATGTCTCCTCTCAGAAGTTGCAGGTCAGTAAGCAATAACCAAATGAGGAGGAGAAAGCATATAAAATGATAAATTGTATAGTAGGAATTAAATCTAAATGGAAGAAAAGTTGGAAATGCTAATAGCACATTTAGCTTTCACATAGTCAAATCTTTAGGTGTTTTTATTATTGATAAGTTGCCTTAGGAAATATAAAATGCACATACATGATAAGTGTCCAATACTGTTCCCCAGTGAGTCCACAGCACTTTGGTTTCTGCCATTATCCTCATATAGCACGTAAAATCAAAAGCCAGACATTAGCAAACAAGATAATTCATACTCAAAGTGCTTGAACATAGCTGAAGACCACCATTCTCTCTCTGTGGATCTCTGAAATAGCTCTAAATCTTTTCCTACTGGGCCTCCTCTTTCCTATTGTGAGCTCTACACCTGGCAGCCAGAAACCCATCAACCCATCTTCCTAGTCAAAACCCTCCATCTGTTGACACTTCCAAGTGTATAATCCTTTCTACAGACTACAAAGGGCTTATTTTCCTTACCTTTCCAATCTCACCTACCATTCTTCCTTACTCCTTCCCTCTAGTAGCACTAGGTTGACTAAAGTGTTTCTGACACACCAGGCTTATTCCTTCCACAGCATCTCTACCTGGAGGATTTGTTCCCAAATAGTAATGTAGGAACAAGGCATGGTCCTTTTTTAAATTCAGGTCTCTGCTCAATATCACATCTTCTGAAAAACCTTTCTTAACCTTACCTAAAACCTTAACCTTACCTAAAACCTAAAGTTCATACTTCTATTAGTGCCTATGCCCTTCTTCTTTGTTTTTATTATTTTTTAAGGTTCTATTTACTTATTTATTTGAGAGAGAGAGAGAGTGAAGTGAGCAGGAAGAAGAGCAGAGGGAGAGAGACAAGCAGATTTCTGGCTGAGTGTACAGAGCCCAACATGGGGTGTGGCAGGGTCTCCATCCTATGACCTTGATTGAGATCATGATCTGAGCCTAAATCAAAAGTCAGAGACTTAATCAACTGAGCAGCCCAGGAGCTCCTGATTTTGTATTTATTCATAGCACTCACACTTCCTGATATGCTATTCTATTGCTTCTATGTTGCCTCTCTCCTCCTTCCCCTGTCCTGCCTCCTCCCCCAGTCTATTACCTTCCTCACCAAATAAAATGTAAACTCCATGAGAATGTAGAGACTTCGCATTCTCAGCCCTTAGAACAAAATCTGGCACATAAAAGGGACTAAAACTAGAGTTGAATACAGAACTATAATTGAGGTTAAATATTTTTTAGTTTTTTAAGCTAGCCAATACATAAATACATACATACATACTCTGCAATGAAGATATTGGCTCACTAGACAAATATGAGTTGCTCAGTGAAAATAATGCATTCCACTGAAAAAAATTAAATCATAAACAAGGTTGCACATTGCTAAAAAGAAAACAGTTCACTCTTTATGTCTACACAGAAAATTTTGTATATATTCTTGTTCATTGTTTTTGTGGTATGCACATGATTTCTGTTAAAACTAATACTTATTGCATTGTGTATGATATCCAAATATTCATTAATGCACTAGTTATTCATTCAGTTGAATTGTAGTTCACGCTTGTTTTGGACAACAGCATTTGCTGAAAAACAAAATGTGAGTAAAATACATAAATAGAGAAAAGAATCTATATACTTCTTTCTGATTATGGTATACCTATTTGAAAAATGAAAATATAACACTAACTTTGCTATATATGTATTTTCCAAATTAAATTTTTCAAAATCATAAAGTTAAATTGGTTTATAAGGTATTATCTTTTCACCCTTCATTGTTAATGAACTGGGTTCTTGGAATTATAATGTGACTTGAAGATAACATGGATATTCATTATTTTCTAATTCATTAGATGACTAAGATTAGAAAGCAACCTAAATAATTTTTAAAAGGAAGGTCCATGTCACTATGACCACTAGAACATACAATTACACATATAACCTACACTAATTTTGCCACACATAAGAAGTGGTTCATAAATATGAAGTAATATCCAAGACATGGATATATGATTCTAAAGTACATAAACTCTTGAGTCTCCATCTTTCTTATGTTTTCATATTATCTATTTCTTCATTCTGAGGAACTCTGAAAATCTTGCTATTTTGTGGGGGGGAAATCTTAGAATACAATAATTTAGTTTTGAGCTAGCACTGTATGTATAAAAAGTAACTGAAAAAAAAGCAAAACAAATGTGAGGAAAGAAAAACAATAATAATGATTAATGCTGAATCTACCTTTTCTGTTCTGGAGCATCTAGTATCAAATATAGACCAAGTTACACTTAATAGTCTTCAGTCAGAAGCTATGAGAAGTCAGTTTCTTGAAATACAACATTAATATGTTTAATTTTTTAAAAAAAGTCATGATTGTGATTCATGGACCCTCAGATATTAAGCTAGGTCCTGCTGGGTAAATTACTTTTGCAAGTGGTAAAGCTGCAGATATAAATATGACAATGAATATGACTTTAAGAGAGCTAGGAAACAAGACTTCAGGTGTAAGTCATCAGTTCAAACAGGAGTTAATCACTGAGTTTCTGAATACTAAAATCTTTGCTTTAGATATTTTTCAGAATTGTATATACATGAAAATGATCAGCCATCATAAATAGTGATATGAAATACTGAGGGCAAAATATAGATTTGAAATCCTATCTGAGTTATAGGGGAAAATTAAGTAGGGGATATCATTTTCCCATCACCAACTAAAAAAATGAAATAAACTATCACCCTAAAATGAGGCTTTAAAAAAAAAATCTAATAGTAGTAATGCACTCAATTCCTCATTCCCATTCTCCCTCCCCACCAACCAAAGGTTTGGTTAGCAGCCAAATCTCTTAATTTTATTTTTAAACTGACTATCTGGAGGGAATCTTATTGGAGGATTTTTCAAATTTGATTTTTAAATATCCCTCACTTCATTTCTCCATTTTAAATTGCAATGTGAAATAGTAAAACAGCATAGTATACTATATGACAAAGAACATGAATAAGACAGAAATTATAGTCAAAGAGGAAGATGGACTTGTTTTTCCATTTATTAGACTAACCTGGGCCTGTTTTCTTGAAATCTCATTTCTTGCAATAGATATAAATAGATTTAGATACACATATATTCATATATACATATACATAAGCACATTTATGAACATGTGTGTATGTATGTATATCATAAATTTCACTTCCTTTATTCAGTTTGTTCAGCAGAGGGAAAAGTTGAAAATTCAATCACTTTATGCTAAAAGTCAATTAACAAAAATAGAACACTTTTTGTTCAAAGCTCTGGTGTTGGATCCCTGGCTCTCTCCAAAACACACTTTTAAATCTTAGAAATATTACCTAACCTTTATCTTGTTCTTAGTTTCAACATCTATAAAATGGAAAACCTACCTCCTAAGGTTTTGCTAAGTTTGAAGTCATATTATGTCAATAAAATGATTAACATATAGTAACACTAGTACTAACACATAGTAACACTTCCAAAGTTATTTACTCTGAAAAGCTCTCAGTGAAAAGCTCAATGAGGCAGGAACTATTGTCCCATTTACTAAAATGATATTTTAACTTTATTTTCCAATTTTGTTATGTCACCCCTACTCCTAATCATGGACTAAACATTTAATTATAAATGTTATTTTATTTTAATTTTTATAAACTTAATTTTAAATAAATGTGTTTTTAGAGCCTTCAAGCTATTCAAAGTTTTTTTAATAAAAATACTCACAAGTTGAAGCTATTATCCAGTGTCGGTGGGAAATTTGAAAGTGAAATCTCTGAGTGTGGCTAGGAAAAGACAAGGGAAGAGAAGATCTTGGCAGTGATATGGCTAAAATGTACGATGGAGGAAGGTTTCTGAACTTATAGCAAAACAGAGGGGCACCTGGGCTGCTCAGTCAGTTAGATTAAGAACCTGCCTTCAGGGCGCCTGGGTGGCCCAGTGGGTTAAAGCCTCTGCCCTCGGCTTGGGTCGTGATTCCAGGGTCCTGGGATCGAGTCCCACGTCGGGCTCTCTGCTCAGCAGGGAGCCTGCTTCCTCCTCTCTCTCTCTCTCTGCCTGCCTCTCTGCCTACTTGTGATCTCTGTCAAATAAATAAATAAAATCTTTAAGAAACAACAACAAAAAAGACTTCAGCTCCAGTCATGATCTCAGGGTCCTGGGATTGAGCCCCACATTGTACTCTCCGCTCAGTGGCATGTCTGCTTCTCCTTCTCCTCCTCTGTGGTCTGTCTTGCTTTTGCTGTCTCTCAAATAAATAAAGTCTTTAAAAAAATTAAGCACAACATGATGTATTCTTTAAAATGTGACCAAGCCTCAGATGATAGTCCTGGCCGGCCGTAGATGGGGCATTGTCCAAAGCAAGTCCTCTAGAAAGCATTTCTTTCCACTGTGACTTCAAAATGATCCCATTATCACTGGTGTACCATCTCAGAAAATAACATCTTTATTATGAAGAAATTCAAAATCAGCTCACTTGACAGGAAAGATAAGTAGACAGAACTGTAAAACAGTGCTTCAAACATGAGATGACACTCTTCTCATTGCAGTCTCCTTGAAATTAACTGTGAGCTTTACACTTTGAAGATAATGTGATAATCAACTGGGCAAAGATAACAAGATAGTCTACAATACAAAATGCACTTCAGTAAAGAGAGATAATGCCACCACATTCATTTTCCAAAGAGCTAGTGGGGGAAAAACATACTTCACATTTTCCCTTCCTACTTCACGTCAACTTAACAAACTAACTCATATGTAAAAAGGGGGGGGGGTATTTTTCTCATTGTATTTTAGTTATTTGATTTTTCTTAAAGATACACAACTGTCATGGGCAAGCTTATCTAGTGTCCATCTATTCCACAGGCTAATCCTATGTGCATGATATATTTGCTAGGTTATTAACTTTCCCTGCATATATTTTAATGAAATATGTAGAGTTTAATTAAGAATTAGGAGACAGTCTGATTTGGCTTAGAGTGTTTGATAAGGAGAAAGATCAGCATGATAGAAGCTTAGTGAGCGGAGGGGAGAAAGTTGGGAGATTAAGTCTAAGAAGCAGGTAAAAGGCATGTTCAGGACTGTTCAAAATATCTGAATTTTTCTTCCAAAGAGAAAAAATATCTATCACAAGGAATGAGACTGAAAAGAAGTTCAGTGATTAAGATGTCTTTAGATGTATAGAAGGAAGTGAGAGAGCACTTATGAAGAAAACATGCATTGCACTGCACAGTCCAGGATAAACTCACCTTTATATAAAAGATAAAAAATCACACATCACTGAGTAGTGGTAAAGAACATAACCAAACACTATGATTTATATTCAGTGCAAAATATCAAAGACAAAAGGGAAAAAATCAAGTGTAATTTTTTTTAATTTAAAATGTTGTAAAACATTCTAGAAAACGGGAGAAAAAGATAGGGAATGAATTACCTGTTTTCCCACAACTTTACAAGCCATTTGTAATTTCAGTGTTGTTACATGCAGGTTTTATACAGCTATGGTAGGACTAATATGTAATTTTGTACCATGTTTTCTCCAAGAAACATTATAGCATATGTATTTTATTTTATTTTATTATAATTCTCATATCTACTTTTAATTGTTGTATGTTATCCTCAATTTTACATGCCTAGATATATTATTGGCCATTTGAGTTGCTTCTGATTTTATATTTTACATAATATATCCATCAACATCTTCAAACACAAGACCTTTTCCATATTTTATACTATTTCCTTAGGATAGATTCCCAGAAGGAATATTAATGGATCAGACAGTATGAATATTTTGTAGTTTTTTTCCCCAATATGCTGCCAAATTGCTTTTCAAAAGGACTGTGCCAATTTTAATTGCAACAAACAGTTTCTGAATGCACCCAGTTCACTGCATCCTTGCCAACATGGGACATGATTATTTTTAATATTGTCATTTAGTAGATGAATATCAAGCACTCACAATGCTCATATAATTTATTAGTCTAGTAGGCCAGAGGATAGGAAAAGAGAAGATTTGAAATTAAGGAACAATCTGACAAAATTTCCCTATTTTCATAGCTATATTTGTGGCCAAGATGGTTAAGCAGATGCTGGAAGATCACCAAACAAAATTAGTTCACAATAAATTGCATACCTACAAAGCATGCTGATAGAGAAGTGTAAACCTGGGCAGGAGTCTCTAGGGAAATAGGATGAATGGAAGTCTTGGGTCCAGTCTCGTTCAGCATTATTTTTTTTTATTTGTTTATTAGAGAGAGATCACAAGTAGACAGAGAGGAAGACAGAGAGAGGGAGAAGCAGGCTCCCTGCTGAGCAGAGAGCCCGATGCGGGGCTCAATCCCAGGACCCTGAGATCATGACCTGAGCTGAAGGCAGAGTCCTTACCCACTGAGCCACCCAGGCGCCCCTCATTCAGCATTATTAATCATGCAACTGAAGACAAGAAAAGCAAGATAATCGAATAAGAAAACAAACACACATTCGTTTTCAAAGTAAACAAACATATATATCTAAATCCAGTGATTCTATGTCTAGGTCCTACAGATTCTTGCATATGTGAAATAATGTACAGAAAGTTATTAATGACAGCATTGGTTGTGTTAGCCAGAATATTTGAAAAAATGAAACCGTTCATCAGGAGGGGACTGTTTAATAACAAATAAATTACGGTAGTTTCAACAGATGTTATACCATGGAGCTTAAAAATGAGGAAACTTAATGTACCTACTTTGACTGTCGCCCAAGATTGCTGAGTTTAAAAAGCAGGAAGAAAAGTATGTAAAAAAATGTTACCATCTGTATAG
Source organism: Mustela nigripes (assembly GCF_022355385.1). Classification (NCBI taxonomy): domain Eukaryota; kingdom Metazoa; phylum Chordata; class Mammalia; order Carnivora; family Mustelidae; genus Mustela; species Mustela nigripes. The sequence goes on along the minus strand of NC_081559.1, from coordinate 63,065,007 downwards.
AAGCTGAGAAATGGAAAAGAAAGTTTCAAAGTTTAGTGTTTGTATGGGCTTGGCAATCTCTGAAAATACACTAAGCAACAAATGAGTGGTTACCTATTGGGGGGCATGAGGACTGAGTGTAAAGGACAAGGATAGAGGAGAGAGAATTTTTACTGTGTATTTTTTGTATATATTATCCATTTGGAAACTGTATACATTAATTTAATAAGTGAATAATAACAACAAAATTGGCCCTATCCTATAGCCTGGAATGGAACTAGCTATCAGATTGTTCATCTCCATGAGTCACAAGAAAGTGGTAGCTTTTAGAGGGACCAATGATCAGCCAATTTTCTTTCTCCTCTTCTGTTCTTTTCCAATTAATGCATTACTTGTTCAAGTATAAGTCACAAGATCATCAAAATCATTCTGTATAGAGCTCAGCCAATATGCCAGAGTAAACTGCTATTGAAAAATGTATTATAATAATAGCATACTTATGCTTTTAGGAAAATTCCACCCATTGCTATATCGAGACCCCTTTGTTCTTCAGTATGTGTAATTTCTAAGCGGTAGATATGAACCAAAAAAAAAAAAAAAAACAAAAAACATTTAGGGGCGCCTGGATGGCTCAGTGGGTTGGGCCTCTCTGCCTTCAGCTCGGGTCGTGGTCTCGGGGTCCTGGATCGAGCCCCATGTCAGGCTCTTTGCTCAGCGGGGAGTCTGCTTCTCTCTCTCTCTCTCTCTCTGCCTGCCTCTCTGCCTACTTGTAATCTCTGTCCGTCAAATAAACAAATAAATAAATCTTTAAAAAAAAAATTCAACCATTCAACTATATTTGCTCTCTAGTTTATATAAAGACACCTGGTTTTCCGTCTTGGGATAATGAAATTTAACAGAATACTTAATTGTACTTAACAAATAGCTGGACCAGACTATAATTTATCTTCTTAAGATATAGTAGCTCATATTACCTCAATTTAAGCATGAGCTAATGAGTATTAGCAGAGTAACTAATGAAAAACACACACATATCAGTACATGTAATCACTTTTATTCTTTTTTTAACTTCTTATGCCAATAAAAATCTTCATTTGAACCATAAAATGCAAACACATTTCCAATTCTATTATACTGAGATAAAGACTTGAAAAGCAAAGTCCAAAATGACTCCTGACTTTCAAAGTAGGAAACTTAGCCAAACTTCACTTACAGTAACTTATAATATGGAAAAAAAAAAGGATATTGTATAATTCGCTCCTTTCCTTTCAAAATTAAGTATAGGAGTCCAATGTTTTGCTTCCAACACATTTGTCTGGAAGCCCTAAACCACTATCATTTCTCTAATTATTCTTTTGTTTATTTTAATATAGATTTTTGTGTGATTATTAAAGCAGTGCCTGCTCCTGGCAAAGAATATTTTTCTACACATAAAAGTAAAATTCCCATAATCCCAGTACTTTCCCCAAAACAAACGTTAATATCTTATTGAGGACTTTTTATATACGTAAATGTCAGTTCTTCTTGCATAATAAATTTTGCATTCTGCATTTTTCACAATTATTTCATCAACATTTTCCAATTCAACCTTTCAAATTTATGATTTAATATTATACACCATAACTTAATCATTCCTCTATTATTGGCCAAATAAATTATTTTTACTATTAATCTACTACAAACAAATTTTTAATGACACTGTGTGTATTTCTAGTTAGAAGTGGTATTAATGAAACAAAGGGAACATTTTTAAGGCTTTTGAATCACACAGTGGAAATCTGTTGTTTTTACCTGTCAAGTATTCTTTTTCCCTTCTCCTGGTAACAGTGTCTTGATTTTCCTTTGAATGTGTTCTTGATAAGACTGCCCAATGATTCACTGACTAAACTGTGGGCATGAAACCTGAGCTAGGTCATATCTCTCATTCCAGGAATTTGGTCCTGAAGCAAACTGACACGTGGGCAGAAAAGGACTGAGGCTGATTCATCCCAGTGATGGTACCTGGCAAAGATTTCATCACCTTCTCCCATGATCTCTGTAGCTATTCTGTTGATATTAATTTGTTTTTCTTTTCTTTTTATTTTGTAACCTACAAAATACCCACTTTTAGTGTGCATCTTATTCCTTACATTAGTCACAGGTAATTTCTGGAGCATGCAAGGGAAGAATTCTGTAAAAACCAATGAATAATCTTACCAGAAATTTGGGAGAATCTGCAGTTTACCTTCATCTTCAACATCTACATCAACTTTTTTTTTTTAATGAATCAACCTTCACTTGTAATCTTTGTTGTTTTAATGGACTAAAAAGTACTACCATTTAAAAATCTGTGGTAGTACTCTTCATCATTAACTTAAAATTTTAGATGCATATTAGCCTTATATATTTCTGGGATTTGTAGATTATTTTTCTCTTTTTGTATTGGTATACTTATAATTTTCTAGTAGCCAATAACAAGGCCTCTCACTCCCCAATTATGTTCAAGACACTGGGGAAAATGATGAAAAAAATCTCTCTTTTTCAAGAAGTTCTCAGATAGTAAAGGGAATGGATATAAATTGGGAATGACAATATTTTGAGATAAGTCCACTAATAGAAGAAAACACTGAAAGGTTTTTGTAACAGTGAATATGAAACTGTTATTAGCAATTTGTGTTGAAAATGTTTCCTTTATTTACTTTTGGCACTTCTGACTTAAAACTGTTAAATTTAATAAGGTCATATCTTTATATTTGTCCCACTGTATTTGTGTTTATGAGGTCTCTATTTTCTTCTAACTTGAATCAGAGTTTTTTTCTATTAACTCTTTGCTTCATCTGACATTTATTTTGGAATGCAATATGAGATAGGGAGTGTATGTTTTTGACAAATAATTACTCAGTTTCCCCAACACCATATATTGATCATTTTTTATTTTCTCACAGACTTTTGATTATTGCGTATTACACTTTATTCTCACATATCTCAGACTTTGTATCTTCTTGTCTGCATGTTGATACACTGTATTAATTATTGACGTTTTTAATATCTTTTAGTAGTTGATAGCTCAACTCTGTCTCAATGCTTTATTTATTTAAACACTTTTTGCCCATTATAGCTTATTGGTTATTTCATGGGAACTTCAGAATCTCTAAATTTTGCAACAATCTCTTCAGATATAAATTTGGATTGTCTAAGTATATGAATGCCTATATACATGTATGCATGTATGTAATGCTATCATCATTTTACCGATACAGAAACTAAAGTAGTGATGGGCTATGATGGGAACTCACCAGCACTCTGACTGGCACAGACAGATGTAGAGTGGAATCTAGCTATTAGTTAGTATGCTCTATTCATAAAGCCTATTCATAGTGCACTGTGTACATCTAGTGTAATTTTTCTTGTCTAATAGTAAGTAAATTACAAGTAAATGTTAACAACCAAACTCTATTTCTGGCAGTTTTCTGACTGAGTGCTAAGGGCCCTGATGAAATCACCCACAAATTTTATTGTCCCATGAGGAACTGATTCAGTCCTTGATGTCATCTATGTATGTCATGAAAATATTTCATAGTTAAAGACCAAACAAAATGCTAACTACAATAACTCAAAACCAAGTGCAGTTTTATAACTACAAGAACTAAACCATTCCTTCAGTTGCAAGTTTGAATTTTAGGGCAATGAAGCAGCTCTTCCAACCACTGTAGGAGCTGTTTTCTAATGGAATTTAGCAGGAGGGTTTCCTTATCTTTTTCTTTCTTCTTAAGTCAGAAAAGTACTAGTTCTTTAAAGCCCTCTCCCTATCTGTACATGTTCCCCTTTCTGCCTGCTTTTGTGTTTGATTTTTGTTTTTGTTTTAAGCTAACTAAAGCAGTAGCTCTTAAGCTTTTCTGAAAAATTTTTCCTTACAATGGAACATTCAAAAATGCAAAAAGTTTGGAAACAATTTCGGTATTTCTTGGAATCCCTGAAGCTCACCTATTGATTACTTTGAAGTCCAAAGACCTTTGGAAATTAAAAGAAAAAAAACAAAAATTCCTATGTTAGAGACATAAATATTTAACAGCTGAATTAATTATAAGTATTTTACACACAAACTTCCAGCCCTATAAATCTTAGGTGATATTTCTAAATGCATCCCAATTTATCATTTTCTTGATCCCAACATAATATTAATACAATGCAGTATTATGTTAGTTATTAAAATACTTAGATGTGCAAATTGGTGGATGCAGTTATTTCTTATCATTACTATTTTATAAAATGTAGAGCTGTTTAATAAGCAACTGGAATGGAGTTAACTTACACATTTAGTAGTTGACAAGCAGTGTTTCTAGATCTGGCTCTACTTTCAACTGACTTCGGGCAATTATCAACTTCCAAGAGTAAAGTTCTTCCCTTACACATAGGGAAGGTTGGTCTAAATGACCGAAATTCTTCCCAGGTGTAAATATCTGGCCCCTACATAGCTCTCATCTAACATTTTCATCATCAGCCAGAGCTGACTTTGTATGCAAGGCATGATGATTACTGTTGGTTTACTTGCTTTATTACAACACTGTTTTCCTAAGGTTTTGCATTTGGGACAGAACAAAACAAATAAACAAACAAAAACAGGCAAAAAAATTAAAGGCTTAAGCTGACAGTATATACATTCTTAAATCTAAATAAATAAAATATTGTGATAGTATTATCAGAAGACTTTTCTCCATCTCCTAAAACTGGATTATAAAGCAGCAATCTTGAAGATTTTTTCTTAAATGATGGAAATCCACTCAGAAATGAATGTTAGCATTGTGTTAGTGTTAATATTTTGTCATAATAGAACTTGTGAATATGTTGGCATTAGTTCATTATATAGTACAGCTTCTTAAGCATACAATTTCAGCTTTCCTCTAATATGAAAATATTGTTCACAAACCAATTATTGGAAGTCAAGCTAGATTCTTGATTTTCTTCATATGAGGGTTTAAAAAAAAAGAACTTTGGAGCTGTAAGCTCAAGCCCCTAAAGGAAATAATGACATGAAAGTACAGAAAGTAAAACTGGAATTATAGTTATACTCTCTTTTATGCATCATAGAACCTGAGAAATTATCACAATGTTTTATCTGTAATTGGACTACCTGGATAACCAAGTTGATTTTGAAATAAAGGCAAAGTTATTTTGAAATATTTGAAATGCTTTGGTATTTTTTTATTAGAGAATTGGATCACGAGTCTTTTTTTCTGATGCATCAACTTTAGGGAAACTTTGACCTCAGATGCTAGAATTTTTGATCAACTTTCACAGAGGTACATGAGTATGTCACTCTCAATGTGGAAGAAGAAAATTTTTCATTAAAATTATGCTTTTGGATCTTTCTACTTCTAATTCACTCATCCTCTTTAAATGACGTTATATAGATTTGAACTTGGATAGTTACAAATGCCTTTTAAAATACTGTTAATTTGAAACAAATTTGTTAAAGATAATGTTTCCCATTTCAGTTCCTTTGAAAAATATAATTTGATTTTAAAGCATTTTAAAGGGCAGATATTCGGTTATTTCATTGCTTAATCACCTTTGCGTCCCTCTCTTACCTTTAACCTTCATCTTAGATAGTGCTGTGACTGTTCAGATATATTGCTTCATGAGTAACACGTATTAGATTATCACCATGATTACCTTCCAATTCTTAGACTGAGTACATTTATGGGGGTGTGTGGATAGGTGTATATTACTTGGAAAGAAATGAGATGCAAAGAGATGGGGCCATGGGATGGAGATTTAGAAAAAACTGGTCAGTAAGAGAGATAAATATTCTGTACTTTTTTACTTATTATGTTTCTTGTTTATGATCTATTTCATCCCCAATAAAATATAAGCTTCATGAGGGCAAGGGCCTTTGTGATTTATTCTCTGATATAGTCAAAGCAACCTGAAGAGTGTCTTGTACATCACAGAAACATAGAATTTGTTAAATTTTAAACAAACCAGTATCATAATTAATTAGTAACAGATTACTTAAGATGATGAGCTTTTGCCTTATAAAGTACTTTCATCATTCAGGGTGGGTTGGTGAATTTGTTTCTAATGGAGGGTGTTTACACTCATCCTGAGAGACTTTCCAGTATATGTGTGTATGTTTGCATGAGACAGAGAGACAACACAATGAATTTCTGATACACTAAACTGGCTGAGGTTTTCCAGTCCCCTAAGTGTGTTAGTTTTCAATTAAAAACTGATTTGGTCATTACTTAAATGAAAACAAGCTGCTATTAATAAAATTAAATAAACCTCGCTACCTGACCTAATAATATAGAAACTCTAATCATGGCTATTTGACAAATTAAATGTTTACTTGGTAAGATCATAATATTTTTGTACTATTTATAGTAAAGGTGATATCTTTGGAAAAGTTATTCAGTGTTGAAAGTAAAATCTGGTATAGGTCAAAAAGTGAATTTAGTGGCCTAGAGACTTAACAAGTTGACATTTACTAAAATCCATATAGAAAATATGGCAGTCTGAGCTCTTGGGCTGCCCTGAAGCAAAACAAGTCAAAACTGAAGTGAATTTGCAGAACTGGCAGAACTTGAATTGCTCATATAAACTAAATGGCTGGCACTATTACCTCCTTTAAGCCTGTGCTCCTCCACCACACACACACACACATCCTGCCTCATATCAGCTTTCAGTCATAGATCTTACTGCTTTACCCTAATATTTATGTTCTTTGATGTATTTCATTACATTTGATAAATACATCTGTCCGATATGGTTTTAAAAATGTATTTAATTATTTGAAAAAAAAAAAAAAAAACTCCCCAAGTAAAAGTTTCCCTGGTTAAAAATACCCACACACTCCTTAAAATGAGTACAAAAGCTCTGTTTCTGTTTAAAGATTTGTGGCTTAGCCCAATACATAATGCAGTGGATTTACAAGATGTTACTTTACAGCCATGTGAAAAACCGCTTTCTTTGCTAAGTAGTTAAAATATTCCTCAAAATTTCCACTTTTAACACTGATAACTTGATTTTAACTTAATCTTATCTTTAAATTATTAATTATTGAAACACATTTTAATTTAAATTCCCCATATCAATCCATAGGGGAAAACTATTTTACCATCTCATAGCATTGCACAAATGGAACACAAAACTAAAATCAGCTGCTTAATGTGTTTAATAATCTTAATAAAGTCCTGAAAGTTAGAATGACTAAAATATTGCAACATTAAATTAATCACCTGGCAGCAGGTATTGAAACATAACAACCACAAGCTATACTCTCTTTAATTATATCAGAAAACTCAACTTTTAAGACACATGTGATGACTACTAAAGGAAAAACATTTACTACCAATTTTCTGCCAGCCCGAATGCATAGTGTAAGTGTTCAATTAAAAGAGTATTAAAAATTCCATTTACAGTTCACGAATTAAGTGATGAAAAACGTACAACCATCTTCGGACAAAAAACTAATATCACTGCTAGTTTACCAGTAAGTTATTCATCGCTACAGAATAATTTACATTACAAAATTGGGAGAAAATTGAACCTTTACAATCAAAAACGTGAAAAATGCTGACATTTTGGACAGCTCCCTTCTGATTCCCAACCACCACCACCACCACCACCACCCCCACCCCCCCCCCCCCCCCGGATTTCTATTAGGTGTCTCACTTTCATTTCTTTGGCCTTTACCAAATCCAAAATGAGCCTGACCAAAGTGGTTTCTACTGTTTGGGTTTGGGTTTTATTTTTGTTGTGTTGTGTTGTGTTGTGTTTGGGGGCGAAAGATTCTTCCAGGGAAAGGAGATTAAGGAGCTACGTAACAGGGAAAGTGCTGTTCTCAGTTCCGGCTCCCTGTACTGAGCCAATTTATGGGTTTCCAAAGATTCTAGCTGGCAAGCTGGGAGCTGCCCTCTCCACTTCCATTTCCCGCTGCCACCCCGTCGTCTCTGTAAAAGACCACAGTCCCTCTCCATCTGCGCCTGAGTAGGGACAGTTCGTTAGTGCCGAGGTATTTCAGGAACTTTCCCTAGCAGAGACTCCTAAGGAGACACAGGTCACATAAAAAAAAAAAAAAAAAAAAAAAACCGCCAAGAGTAAGTTTGTGCGTCCTGAAGAGGGATGGAGAAACCACTCCACTGAGCTACGAGATTCGGACTCAACCCGGCAGCACGATCCATTTACAGCAGCGCATAAAATCCGCCTTCTGCAGAAAGGTTTGCAGCGCGGGTCCAACTCCCAGAGGCTTTACAGGGAAAATAATTTCATACAGAATAAAAGCAGCGTCGGCACTGGAGGAAGCTGGGTACGTAAACCTGGTTCCACTTGGTGGTCAACGTGCCCTAGGTTGGGTTGCCCGGACCCCAGCTGGCAGGAACTTTCTCGGGGAGCAGAGCCGCCCGCAGTCCGCAGCTGCCCCGGGGATGCGGGCCGGGTCCCGACCCCGGAAGATACCCGGGCCGACGCTGCCCTGAGAGGCAGTGGCTCCACCTGGACGCCCGCTCAAGCCCCGCCCCGCTTCGGCCCCTCGGTCGGGTCGCTGACACGCGTGTCCCACGCCGGCGCGGGCCAGGAGCGGCCTCTGACAGCCCCTCAAGGCGGGACTCTCTATCCCCAAATCTGCGCTCCGGAAAAGTGGAATGAGCTCCCCACCAGGCGCGTCAGACAAAAAGCCGCCACTCCCCAAGCCTAGCTGCACTCCTCCTTTCCTTTAGTCTTTCTCTTCAGCGAGGCGGACTAACCGTTACTTTCCCCTCCCTTCCCTCCTCTCCTCTCCTCTCCGAAGTCCCCGGCGCAAAGTGGGACTTTGGGGAGCCTCGGCGAATGCGCCTGTCCCCTGGCGCGCTGGATGCACAGCTCCCTCTTTTCATTAAAGCAGTAAAGTTCCATTTGCCCGGCTCTTCACGAGCCACCGCGGACTTCCCTGGGCTTTCCGCGTGCTCTCGCTCCCGCTGAGCTAAGAGGCAAACCTATTCACTCCAGCGCAGCCTGAATCCCTCAAGGACGCCGGCTCACGTCAGAGGGGACCCACCGCGCTCCCTGCGAAGTGCCCCAAGCCGCGCGCCCACACACGCTTATACCCACACAATGCCATCTCCGCGCTATCAAAGTCGGGCAGCGCCGACGGGAGAACGCACGAACAGGAGCGGCTCCGGCGCGGGCATCAGCCTCGCCGTGCGTCCGGACTCGCTGTCCGGGTCCCAAACACCGTTGTCAGGATGCCCCGGGCACAACAAGCCTCGTAACCCCCAAAGACAACACCGGCGGTCCCGGGAGCGCGCGGGCGCCGCCGGGCCGGATCTTACCCGCGGGGCGCGCGGTCTCCCGCCGCTCAGCTGGCCAGCGGGCCACGGGGACGCTGCAGCCGGGGTCCCGGAGATGCTGCTGCTCCGCTGCCGCTGTCCGGATCCCCCGCGCCAGCATCACTTCTCCGCCGCCTCCGCCTCCTCGTGCTCTTCTCTCGGCCGCCCCTCCCCGGCGGCCGCCAGCAAGACCGGCAGCGCCAGCGGCGCGGCGGGGTGGGCAGCAGCGGAGGCGGCGGCGGCGCCGGCGCCCGCACGAGCTCGCCCAGCTGCACCAGCTCGAGCAGCCGCGGCGGCAGCCGGAGCACCCGAGCCCGCCTGCGCTTCCCCGGCGAAGGCTCCGGCCTCGGCGACTGACAACGCCCGGCAGCCAATCGCTGCCTCGCCCCGCGCGGCGGGGGGAGACCAATCAGAGCGGAAGGCCCAAGGTTTTCCTCCGCCTTTGCTCAGCAGGCTTGTTTCCGGGAGCGGCGGCGACGCTGCTGGGGTCTGGGATGGGGGGAGGCGCGGGCGCGGGAGCGGAGCTGGGTGGGGGACTCCCGGCTCGGGAGCCCCAGGTGCGGCGAGACGGCCGGGCCCGCCGAGGTGGGCCTGGGGCGCTTTCTGAATGCCAGGAGCCCGCGGTTTGGCTGCAAAGGGCGCCCCGCGGTGACTCTGTCTCCAGAGCCTCGGCCCGGCGCTTCAGTCTTGGCAGCCCTGGGGAGCGGTCGTGGGTCCCAAGTACGACCCGCGATGTGGAAGAACGGATCCCTGGAGGTGGTCGCCGCCTTGAAGGAATCCTGCGAGCAGTCACCAGACAGCGCCCCCGTCCTTCTCCCTTTGGCAGTTTTGGTAGCGGCAGAGTGGTACTCCAGGACCACTCAGTGATCCGCCCAGAAGTGTGTCTGAGCTATAAAGAGGCACAGGGAGAAATGTTCTCAAAGTTGTAGGCAGAGTGGACCTTCCTTACCCTCCCTCCAAATAAACTGTCCTCCCTTCACCCCGCTCAACAAAACAAAAACGCCTCAAGAACCAATGCGGAAAGATAGTTTAAGCAGTCAGTCTACCTGGTTTGCTCCCCGCCCCCCACCTTTGGCGAATCACTTCTGAATAATACAGTAGGAGTGTGTGTGTGTGTGTGTGCGTGTGTGTGCGCGTGTGTGTGTGACACAAACACCAGATAAGTGATGTCATTTAGATTTAGCAAGGCAAGGAAAAGAAAACAAATGTGGGAAACTTTTTCCACACCAGTTCTCCCCAAAACTATAATGATCTTTCTTTGTGAAGCAAATGCATCAGAATGGTCCAGGGTTCGAAATCTATAATTCATGTTGCATTAAAAAAAAAAAAAAAAAAAGTAAACTAAGTTCTGCATGAAGACTTAAAAGAGGTGTGGATCTTTCCCAAGTAATCTTTTCTATCTTCTCTTACAAGGTTGTCCTAAAGGTCAAAACCCAAGTACATGAATTAGCTACAGGATTGGGTGACAATTGGAATCAGTATGTATTAGCTATGCTGTTGCTGCTGTTTCTAATTATATTTTAAGTGATCTTTTTTTCTGGCAATAATCACTTCTTTCTTCATTTACCTCCCTTTTAAGATAACTCCTTGCATCCTGTGATATCTAAAATAAATCCTGCCTAAATTTTATGAGCACTGTATGGAAAATTTAATTGCAAATAGAGTTGTGTATTGCCATCTTTTAGTATACCAAAAATGCATGCATATGAGCACAGTTCTTGTGCCTCTTCCCCCCACCTTCAGCCATTTGACCAGTCTAGTTTGGGAGCTAGACTATTTCTTCTTGAGGAACCAATTGTGCTAAAAGAGGTAGTGATGTTTATTTTTTAGGCTAAAACCAGAAATATGTAACATATCACTTTGAATTTTTTTTTAAGATTCTTTTATTTGTCTGACAGATACAGATCACAGGTAGGCAGAGAGAGAGAGGAGGAAGCAGGTTCCCTGCTGAGCAGAGAGCCGGATGTGGGGCTCGATCCCAGGACCCTGGGACCATGACCTGAGCCGAAGGCAGAGGCTTTAACCCACTGAGCCACCCAGGCACCCCTCACTTTGAATTTTTAATGAAGAGAAGATTTTTAGGGGCGGCTGGGTGGCTCAGTGGGTTAAGCCTCTTCTTTCAGCTCAGGTTATCATCTCAGGGTCTTGGCATAGAACCCCACATTGGGCCCTCCACTCAGCCGGGAGCCTGCTTTCCCTCCTCTACCCCTCTGCCTGCCTCTCTGCCTACTTGGGATCTCTTTCTCTGTCAAATAAATTAAAAAATTAAAAAATTAAAAATCTTTAAAAAATATGCTTTTAAAAAAGATTTTTGTTGTCATTTAGTTTTTTCTAATTATTATTTATATTTTATTTTTGTTATTGTGTAACTTACAGTGAATACCTCATCTACATGAGGTGATCCATAAAGCAATGGAGTTTAAGTGTGGTAGAAAAAAAAAAATAAAAAATGTTTTATCATTCAAACTTCATAGGGAAAAGAGTTGATATTTGAAAAAAGTAGAAATATTAAATAAGTATTAAAATTAGAAAATTATACCATAATGGCAATTTAGATCTCTAATAGAAATTAAGAATTAACTTCAAGCAAAAGAAAAATATTGACTAAAGAATGTTAAATGTGAAGATGTTATCAAACTCCACAATGTGGTATGCTACTTAGAAACTGCGATATGCATAGACAGTATTTACATAATTTTTCTAACCGCTTCTCCATGCCCTGACAAGTATATTATTTTTCAGATATACTATCTTTTTATGTTATCTGGTATTTTGCAATATTAATCCTGAAAACATATAAGTTCTACATACCATATTCCTTAGTGATTAAGATAATGAAATGACTATATTACAGAAGCAAAAAAAGGTTAAAACCAACAGCATGCACACAGATATAAAAGTAATCTATCATATCACTAGTGCTATGAATAAGCAGCTCTGAGTAAAACAAACCTGCACAATTAAGAACCTACTAACAGTGAAAACCATGTAATATTTCAAATCAATAAAGAAAAATTAAGAAAGTCACTTTAAAATTTAAAAATTTTAAAGTTGCTGAAAATATGCATGCTATGCTAGTTTATGTATTACTATAAATCTCACGGGATGTATTGGATAGAGAGTCTAGTGTTAATTATATCAGTATTTAATTAGCTAGTTATATTGAATTAAATAAATGATTTTTTTTTTTTTTTTGCTTGCTTACATTTGTGTGTTTTTCTCCCCATGCAATGAGAGAACTCACTCATCTTGTTAGTGGAGAAAGAAATTTGTTTAGGCACTCCTTAAATCAATAACCATTTACCTAATCTTGAAAAATTAAAAAAAATTATATTAATTGGTGCATTGGTGCTGAAATATATATTTATCAAAAATAGAAACTGAACACTTCACTGGAATCAGTTCTGAAAAAAGCTAGATCTAGCAGGCAGAAAACTGAAGAAAAGGAAAGAAATCAGTCTAGTTCCAGCTCCGGTTATGACTGGGTGAGTGATTGCAAGTCACTTCAAGTTTCCCAGCATTCCATGTCTGTAAAATAGAGATTAACGACAAAATCAACCCGATAGCTGCTTTTCCCAGATGTGAGGATTAATTTATAATTGGAACAGCAAGCCACAGAAAAGCCCTTCCTGGTAGGTAGAGCACTGGACTTTCATGATGTTATTATCCTCCCTCCAGTGGGGCTGAGCTTCATTCTCATGATGACCTATTCATCGAGGACATGTGATACCTATTTCTACAAAGAAACATATTAAGTTCCAAAGAGGTTCTTTTACCAATTTTGTGATAAATTGACTATCAGGTACATTCATTTATTTGTTGATGTTGTCCAGCAGAAATGTTTTTCCCATGGTTCTTTCACTATGCCACTTCCAATATGGTTGAAATATGCAAGTTTCAAGTCTGTCACCTTAATTTAAATGAAGGACAAACCATTTCATTTAATATTCGAGGTCAGTTTAGCCTGGGATAAAGCTGTTTCCCCAAATAATATAATTAATTAGACAACTTTGCCACATAAAGCCTGTTTTCATATTTAAATTCTAGAACATCTATCACAATGGATATTGCTCTTACTTATGTTAAAAGATTACTATTTAAGTCTTTTGTGTTAAAAAATTGAACCAAAATCAAGATGCAAAACCACCCAAATGGAATTAGATTCTATTTAGTTCATCATAACTATTTTTTTTTTAAATATACTTCATACCGGAACCAGTGCGTTTTCTCTCATACACACACAGACATACACACATACAGGCACACACACACACACTCATTAAGTGGAATAAAGTCACTCATCAAAATTTTATAGGCAACAGGACGCCAAACCAAACAAATGTTCACATTCCTAACCCAACAGTCTTCCCATCATATCATACCTTCCTTTTGAGATTTGGGAGTTATCAACAGAGATGTTGTCATTGAAAACTAAGAGAACATAAAAAGATATTCAAGGATAAAATGTAGACAAATCAACAAGCCTAGGAGACCATTCATAGTTAAAAGAAAATAAGGATTTGGGGTTTTTTCGGTTAGGGGGTGGTGGCAAAATTTAATCTGATATTTAGGAAGACAATAAAAAGTAATTTAGTATCATGGACTCCAATAAAAGGTAAGTTTGTTAAAAGACTGAAAGTTGAATATATCACCTTAACTGTAAACATCGACAAGAGATCATGGATTAATTGAGATCTTTGGTTTCTTTTGAAAGGACAGTTATGGTAGGGTGATTAGGATAAAATCATTTGGTCCACAAAGAATGGGGAAACGGTCATTCAAGTAAATATATTTCTATTACATTATGTGATTTTAAGTTCAGTATTTTGAAATAGCAGTAGAGTTGATTTATGCAGAAGGCTGTATAAAGAAGCGTGATTGACCTAAAGTCTTAAATTATTGAGCCTTAATTGTTATCATTAAAGTCATTTGCAGATTTGCAGCCCTTTCGGGAGTATGTATGTTATAGAATCAAACCATCATCAAAATTGAATAAAAGGTATCTATTTAAATACCCTATAGAGTCCATCTTCAATTATTGTGATTTTGAAGTAGGTTATTTGCTTGAACAAGAGAATCCAACCTCTTTTTTTACTTAAATTCATTTAGCCAACACAGAATACATCATTAGTTTCAGATGTGTTCAGAGACTCATCAGTTGCATATAACACCCAGTGCTCATCCCCTCACACCTCCTCCTTACTGCCTGTCACTCAGTTACCCCAACCCCATCCACCTTCCTCCAGCAATTCTCAGTTTGTTTCCAACCTCTTATCATAATGAGCTTCCTTTTTCTCCTTTGGCCCTAATCACTAAAGAGGAGCTGCCTATTACATTGGTCCGTCATGTAGTAGAAAAGTGGAAAGGAAACAAGTGCATGTGTGTTGAATGTGTGGGGGAGCTATGGTAGGTGGGTGAGGGAGGGACTAGGACAACTAAGGAGAGAAGGAGCAAAGTTTACAAGTAATTTGCAGAGCAGTTCTCCACAGTTTTAGTAATCAATCCTTCTTTCAGAAGCCACTTAAAGCAGAGGACACTAAAACATTAATTTTAAAAAATTAATGACTTCTACATCACTACAACAAAATGCTATTTAGGTGCCTAGTGTAGTGCTAGGAGCTCGATAAATGTTTAATCAAGGAAAAATGAATGCATAAATGCTGCATGGGAATTTTTTAGGGGTTAAGGTGGGGTTGCAGCTAACAGTTGAAACCAACTGGTAACATTTAACATTGTCCTTGTGATTATGGCTATTTTAACTTTACATAAGTGAAATTTTAACATGCAATTTTATTTTCCAGGATCTTCCAGGGCTTCTGGTCAGATTGCACAATAGAATGTGTCCTCACACTGAATTTTCATTTTCCCTTAGCATCTCAGTCCCTCCCCATCAGGCTTTTAACTAATTCTCCAGGTGTTTTAAGGTGATTAGGAAGTGTGCCTGGAGAAGGATCCTATCTGCTTGGGAGAAAAAGTGCTAATAAAAGGTCAGAGCTGAGTTCCTAGGGACTGTGGCTGCTGAAGCTAATAGCATGAATCATCATTAGCTTTTACTGATGCCAAGTCATGCAAGTCTGTGAAGTTCATACAGAAAGAGAAATTTCGATCAATAGGACTTTATGCTACCATGCAGCTTGATAATTACTTTCTAGAAATTAAGTTTGTAAAGCTTTTTTCCTTTCTTAAAAAAATTAGTCTTTATTCTGAAAGCCTGCCTTAGTCTTTGTAACTATAGTGTAAGAGAAACCTAAAAAGTGTTTTCCTTTAGCAATCTTTTTTTTTTTTTTTTTTGGATTTGCATTACTATGGAGGTTGGCTGCATGCATACTTTATATTCAGTAACCTTTGGTGTGTATTTAACAGTGGGATAATATCTCATAACAGGATTGATATTTTAAATCCACTTCTCTGACTGTCTACAATGCTAAGTCACAAGCATATTTTAGTATTTCGTTTGCAGTCTGCTATTATACTGACTGTTGACCTGGTGATTCTAAGGATAGGTGGGCTATGTTGTTTAGTTGATAAGTGAAGCATGCAAACCAGCCCTATTTCTGTTTTATTGCATGTTGATTACAAAAGACAAGTGAGAACAATGGAACACATTTACATTCACAGGGAAAAATGAAATAGACTTGCATCTCTCAGTGTCAAAGACCTTATAAAAATAGTCAAGAAAATATTTTATGCCCTCACTACGTCAAGATATTTGAGGCTTTATTTTTATTTTTTAAAGATTTTATTTATTTACTTGAGAGAGGGAGAGAGAGGGAGAGTCCAGAGGAAGAATGAGAGGAAGAAGACCACCCTCTGAGCAGAGGGCCATTGGATCATCACCTGATGAGCCAAAGGCAGCCGCTTAACTGAGTGAGCCACCCAGGTATCCCAATAATTGTTGAGGCTTTGAAAAGTTGGGAGCATGTGTTTGTGTGCTTAACACTACAGAATGTAAGTTAACTTTGCATGTAGACACAGTCATGACCATTTGCCCTTAGCTGCCAGCAGAAAGTACTTTTACATGTGATTAGAGAAAAAAAGTAGAAGTAAATTTTTTTAAGTGTTAAAAAAAAAAAAACACAAATTTCCTTATTGGCATTCATTTAATCATAAAGCAAAACTCTGGTTTCATATTTCAAAATTTTCTTAAAATCTAGCTTACATATATATTAGAAATTCTGTAGTCTCAATTTTTATGTTCCAGGCTTACAATCCTTTCTAAAATACTTACAGCTCTATTCATCTACAGATGACTTTTCTCACCCCAAAAATGTGAACTGTGAACAGTTTATGTGAATGTCTCTGAATAAATAACTCTTTTAATTTGAAAAACTTATAATGATAATGGCTTCCACGTTTGTATCCTTTAGTGCTTTGACTTAGATTTTATGTATATACTATGTAGTCAAAATTTTTTTTTTTTTACATTAAACTCACCAGTTAGACCAGTCTAGTACTTGACTTGAGGACTTCATTCTTAGAGAAGCAATTCTGATTCTGTATCAAGCACTTCTCCACTGAGATATTAATTATAAATATTTATAACAAGGACATTGCCAAACATGGGTGCACAG
The DNA here is from genome assembly GCF_022355385.1 of Mustela nigripes. Taxonomy (NCBI): domain Eukaryota; kingdom Metazoa; phylum Chordata; class Mammalia; order Carnivora; family Mustelidae; genus Mustela; species Mustela nigripes. Next base: position 63,048,173 of record NC_081559.1, on the reverse strand, counting down.
GGTAACATAAGTCAGATTTCCAACATGATACATTTATAACATCTCCATTAGCTTTTAGGTACTCTAGAAATATCCTATATTAAATTTAGTGTTAGTATGTCTAAGAAACATAGATGACAATGTATTTTATTTTGCTTGTATTTAACTATCTCCCCCACCCTCCTGGGTGGTCGACTCTCATAAAGCCACTGACCTATGATTTTTAAGTCTATAGTATAAATATCCCTGAATAAATCCAGCGCTAAGCCACATGCCATCTAAACCCTTCTAACAGCACCTAGGGTTACATCCTCTGGTCAAGTATACAAAAGATACTGTAACAGGACAACCTATTAGATGCTATATAAAGTCTCAGCAATTGTAGCAACTTGGAAATCCCTTAACAGAACATTTAAATCAAGTACTTTAATGTAACTAATTAGTGTCTTTTTAGTCCTTGAAAACATTGTTATTTCTGAGAATTAAACAGGAGACCCTGGAATCTAAAAGCGACAGATCGAATTTGAGCTGAAAGATAATTTCCAACAGCTGGTATTGGCACTAGACCATAGATCCTTTTTGTTGGGCTTTAGCCTCTGGGAGAAGAACATCATGATTTTCTGAAGAGTAATAGGATAATTACATGAAACACAATTTTACATCAGCTAAAAGAAGAAAAGAAAGAACAAAAAAAATGTGCAAGTATCATTCTTTGCTTGACTTTTAATGAAAAACTAATGAATATTAACCATAAAGTCTTTAATACATTATGTCAATATTCACTAGAAGTGAGTGGTTAGTATACAATGATATAAACACAAATAAGTTATAGATTTTTATGGGGTTTCTGGACATTAAGTAATAGTGGTATGACAAGACAAATGCCAGTTTTGGTGATCAAAGGAAAATGTGTTTAACAAAAGCACAGTTCAGATCAGTTTGGAAAACTTAACCATAAAATCTCAATCATCCCATGCACGTTTTCAGTTATATCAAGTGGGTAATGGCAGGGAAATCTGAAGTGTTTTACTTCCTAAGAAATAAAATGAAGCAATTAAGAATGGAGATTTTAGGAGCATAACAACTAACAATGAGTTGAAATTCTAGTTCTACCTCTTATGAAATGTGTTACCCAGGCAAGTTACTTCATATCTCTGTGCCTTAGTTCCCTATTGTATAAAATAAGGATAATAGTAATATCTAGTTCTTAGAGAGACTTTGAAATTTAAATGAGAACAGATTCTGAGTGTTTACTACTGGAAGATAACTGATCAATATATATTAGCTGTACAGATAACTGTCATTATTGATCAGATCCCTAACATGATACATTTGTAACATCCTTATTATTATCAAATCAGCATTATTATCATAAAAGTGAGGTGGTTGACTTACCTCAATTTCCATCCATTCTTTCAAAGATCAATCCAGTCATTCTCTTTGCTCATGCTTTCCCCACTAAAGTAGATCTGTTTCTTCATCGCATGTGAATTTCAGGAGCCCTATCAGTTTCTTTCCTTTTTTTTTTTTTTTTCCTTCTGGGAAGTCTTAAGTAGTCTTTCTTAAAGTATTTGTTAGGATAGTTATTCTGCAACACATAAACCCTCAATATATCAATGGCTTACTATAATAGAAATTTATTTCTCACTCATTCTCATTGTGTTGGTATAGAGAAGAGGAGAAACAAAGGGATTTGCTCCACCCAGTCATTCAGTGTCTTTCCTCTTCAACACATAGTTTTAAAATGCTGTAAACAATTTTGGGAATCAACATACAGATGAAAGATAGAATATGAGACAGGAAGGATTATTCAGGTGTAGCACCTGCCATTTCTATAGACATTTTATTTGCCAAAATTCAATACCATGGCCGTCAGTTGCAAGGGAGTATGGGAATGGCAATCTAACTATGAACCCAGAGGAAAAAGAAATGCTTTTAGTAAACGGCTCATCAGTTTCTCCCACAGATTGCCCTTCTTTAGTTTTACTCAATCCTCACTATGATCATAAAGATAAATCAATTCCCAACCAGATACTGCATCTGGCTCAAAACCAAGACATATGTGTACTGCATGGTCTTCTCATAAACTATAAACTAAAAGACTGGTTATCTACTATCCCCAAACCCAGTGAACAATGGCACACTTAAAAACTACCTTCTTAGAAATGAGAATTATGGGAGATACTGAGGGGACACAGGTTGATAACAATCAAGAAAACTTTACTGTAGGCTTTGTGAAGACCCACATATTACAATGGCCAAAATCCCCAAACCAACAGCTGGTGAGAATGTGGTGCAACTTAAACTCTCATTTATTACTCATGGAAATAAGGAATGGTTCAACCACTTTGGAAAACAGTGTGGCAAGTTTCTTAGAAAGGTAAACCTTGCTATGCTTTGCTAGATGGTATCGATAAACCACACCATCAACAATTATGCTCCTGGAAATCTACCCAACCGATTTGAAAAGTTACGCTCACACAACATGTTTATACCTACATACAAACATTAATAGTAATTTTTTAATCACAAACATTGGAAGCAACCAAGATGTCCTTCAATAGGTGAGTGAGTAAACTACAGTAACCCATGTAATGGAACATTATTCAGAGAGGAAAAGTAAAAGTAATGAGCTATCAAGATATACAAAGACATTGGTGAATCTTCAATGCATAATGCCAAGTAAAGGAACTCAGTCTGCAAAGGTTAAAATATTGCATTATTCCATTTACATGATATTCTAGAAAAGACAAAATGATTGAGACAATAAGCAGACAGATAAGTGGTTGCCAGCAGTTCAAAGTGGGTGATGTTCAATAGGTGAAGAAATTTAGGTTGCTGAAATTACTTTCTGTGACCCTGCAATGGTGGATACATGACAGTATGCTTCTCAAAACTCATAGAACTTTTTAAAAAGTTTTTATTTATTTTTTAAAAGATTTTATTTATTTATTTGACAGAGAGAAAGATCGCAAGCAGGCAGAGAGGCAGGCAGAGAGAGAGGGGGAAGCGGGCTCCCTGCTGAGCAGAGAGCCCAATGTGGGGCTCAATCCCAGGACCCTGAGACCTGAGCCAAAGGCAGAGGCTTAACCATTGAGCTACCCAGGCGCCCCTAAAGTTCAGTTTAAATTTCAGTTAATTTCAGCTAATATAAAGTATAATATTAGTTTAAGGTGTACAATATAGTGATTCAACACTTATCTGGTGCTCTTCACAAAAGTGCCCTCCTTAATCCCTATCACCTGTTTAATCTATCCCCACACCCACCTCCCCTCTGGTAACCATCAACTTGTCCCCTATAAAAACTCATAGACCTTTATACAAGAAAAAGCAAACCTTAATATATTAAACTAGAAAGAAATCATTTAGGGGGTTGGTGAATCTCAGGATGAAAATTCTATAAATACATAACTGGAAATAACAATTACCTCTTAATTATGAAATTGCATTGACTTTTAAAAGAAATTTAATTATATCAAAATGGGGGGAGGGTGGCCACCATTATATAAATTCTAAATCTTGTCTTAGGGATTTCTTGGCTCATACACTTCCACTACTCAAAATTCAGGCTCATGGAGTCTTCTCCCAACCCCATTATTACTCAAGTATAGAACTTGGAACACTTCCCTTACTAAGACCAACACATTCCTAGTCAGTTTCCACTATTAGAACCACTGCACACCTCACTCATTTCTGTCTACATCTCCAAAAGTTAACATACCAGGAAATGGTCTTCTTACAATTTTCCAACTCTTACCACCTGAGGTTATTGCCATTGTCACTTACACCAAGTGAATTCTTACTAGACTCCTAGCTTGCTTTTTGGTGCATAGCAGCAAACAGCTGTTGCCAAGGTCATCCATGCTTTCCTTGGCACCTGAGCTGCTGGACGTCTCCCTGCTCTGATCTACCCAGACTGCCCAGGAGTTTTGGCAGGGAGGATCCTCACTTAATTCTAAATGTACACTAAGCTTACATTATATAGAATTCACTTGATTTCTCTTTTATTTTGCTCTTATCTCTTAAAAATGATACAAATTGGGGTTGGAATATTACAATACACCCCTACTGTACTGAAGGATTTGTTGTTCCAGAATTGTTTATCCCATCTTTAACACCAAAACATATTTTGGTAAATCTGTCATTTATTTATGAGTATATTTTTAGAAAACTATCAAGAAAAAAATTACCTTATTTTTGTATCTACATCCTTTTTTCTTTTGGTTGGTTTTGAAATAATCATGAATATTACCAAGAGGGTTTCCATCAATAACATTTAGAAAAGAAGATATGAAGGAGATGCCTTTTTTGGAATGCAAAAAGGGTAATCTATATAATATTCCATTTTTTACTCCCCTGGCTGGCACTCAGTGACTTTTCATCCTTTAATTTCCAAACTCTTTTGGACAGATAAGGCTAGTACTATCAATGTCTTAGGATAAGGCAAAGTAGAAACGCACTGTGGACTCTCTTTGGTTTTCATACATGTTTGCTCTGGTCATTCAGTGTCTTAAAACACCCTAACATTTGGGAGATTTAACATAAAAATTCAAATTTCTGGCTTATCTGTTTTTTTACAGAGGACTATCCACCAACCTGTGCCCACATTCTCCAAAATGGCAGTAGTCTCTCACTGACAAGAAGCTGCCCCTTCTGGTGAGCTAAGCACACTCGAGTTGCCACAGGTCCTGCTGCTCCCTTTTCCTTGTCGTGGAAGGTGAGTATTAGTTACTACTTATGACTGAGCTTACATTCTAAAATCAACCCTTATCTTATTTAGAAGTCCTGCTTGACTTGATGGGCATTTGTGTTTGCTACCCCTTATTGTGTATTTTCAGACCTATAGGAGAGAAACACGCAGTATACCAAGTCTACACCAGTTTCTATGTCCTGTGCCTTCTAGACTACTCTGTGCTTCAGTCATAAATCTGAAATTTGAAAGGGATTGAAATGTGTTCAACTTTTGCAGTTTCATTCAAAATGAGCAATATATTTAGGAAAAATTATAATGATGGGTCAACATCTAAATTACTTTTTCCCCTCTATGAAATGTGAAATGTCTGGTGAATCCAGGAATTATTCTTTATTTTTTTATTCACAAGGAAAAATTACAGAATCATGGAAAGAACACTAGATTTATAGATAGAAAACAAGGATGTGGTATTCACTAGCTGTGTCTCTTTGGACAAGGCATTGAAATCTTATGAACACATGCATAAACTTATCCATAAAATGGATATATTATCTCCCCTATCTTTCAGATAGTTGTTTTAAGGTTCAGGTATGATTATGAGCGTGATAATGCCTCAAAAACCACGAAGCTCTTAATATAAGGGATTATTTTTCAATAAAAAAATAGACTCTCAAATGTTAATGAATGAATGAAATTCAGGCATTTGCCCATTTTTTATTGCCTTTCAACTGAGTTAGGCTGATTAATGTCCTCCCAAAGATAAACATATTATCCTCAGTTCCTGTGATTATGTTACATGGCTAAAGGGACTTTACACACGTGAGATGTGAAGATGGCATTATTATCCTGGATTGCTACTCTGCTGACTTATGTGAGCCAAGGGTTCTACGAGGCTCTAGAAGCTGGAAAGGCAAGGAAGCAGATTTTATCCTAGAACCACTAGGAGGAAATCTCTCCTGTGGTTATCTTCATTTGGGGAGTTTGACCTCCAGAAATATAAGATTATAAATTTGTGTTGTCTTAAGCCATTAAGTTTTGGTTATTTGTTAGAGAAGCAAGAGAAAACTAATGCATCTTCACAATATGCAGAGTCTGAACATTAAAAATGAAAGGGAAGCATACCACAAGCAATATCGTATTTCCTGTATTACTTGGAAATAAGATTACTCTTGTCTTAATCCTGGTCCCACATGCCTTGGGCACATTTACCTCAGCATACTTGTTCTTTATGTGATTTCCTATTCCAATTTTCATAATCATATTCTCGGCATTATTTCCCCTCTCCAGTATATTATCTAACTCTCCTCTTCTTGGTATCTAAATATTTCCCCAAATATTACTTCTCATTTTGTTAGAGTGAAACTAGAGCTATAGTATCTGAAAGCTTTGGGGCTGCTCCTATTCTTTTTGACTTATGTTACTTGTTGAGTGTTGATATTCATGCTTCTATTTTATTTAGTTGTGGTGGTTTATTAGGTTGCAGCATCAAATGTTGTCTTATCCTGGGCTCATAGGTACTGCATAAAAATTCAGTCATTTATTTTGAAAACTAAACACACTGTCATGCTCATGTACAATTTGATATTTTCAATTCATCAGTCCTTATATATTCTGCTTAGGCAATTTCACCCATATCCATATCTATATCCATATCCATATCCATATCTATTTTGTGTGGATGAACCCTAAGTCAGTGCCCCCTTTTTTTTTTTTTTTGAGAATACAGACATGATAAAGACACATTTTCCCAGCCTCAGGGTGCTTGACAACTTGTTGTATTTCCATGCACAAAGGTAATATGAAGTGTAGAGGACAGTACCTAAGTCAGTCTAGGGTGGTGAAAAGGATCTTTTCAAAATGATATGATGCTTGAATTGATCTTGAGAAACATGTGAAGTATGAATCAACCTAGAGAAATGGTTTCCTGGAAGAAAAGACAGCACGAGTTAAAGAGAAAGAGAAAAATGGGGAGAAAAAGAAAGCGATGAGACAGACAAAGAATAGAGAAAAAAAATAAGGATGATGACGAGCTTGCTGAATTAAGTCTGTGACCATCCCACTCAAGTAACAGATCACAGTATGTGGCACACAAACATACAGAAGGGCAATGCTTGTGGAGAACTTCAACTTGCTGTATTTAAGGTCTTTGTGAAAAAGCAAACAATTAAAAACAAACGGCCAGAGCTCAAGAGGAAGTTCTGGACTCTAGAGCTAGGGACATAGCTGTGGGATTGTTCATACAAGGTGAACATGGAGAATGTTTAAAAACAGAGGGAGAGGGTGCCTGGGGCTCAGTGGGTTAAGCCGCTGCCTTCGGCTCAGGTCATGATCTCGGGGTCCTGGGATCGAGTCCCACATCGGGCACTCTGCTCAGCAGGGAGCCCACTTCCTTCTCTCTCTGCCTGCCTCTCTGCCTACTTGTGATCTCTCTCTCTGTCAAATAAATAAATAAAATCTTTAAAACAAACAAACAAACAAACAAACAAACAGAAGGAGAGAGGGATGAAAAGAAAAGTGTGAATTCCAGAGAGATAGAGGTGAAGTTGCACATGGAAAAGGCAGGGAATGAACCACTAGAGAGTTGGAAGAGAACTAGGAGAGATGTGTATCAAAAAGGTAAGGTCAAAGATTGTTTTCAAGAAGGGTGTAGTCAACAGTGTCAGATATTGTGAAAAATTGAAGGGAAATGGGCCAGCCCTCTTATTTCAGGGGCCCTTTTGAAGTGACCAGCTCTGGGAAGAGTTTGAGGGTCCACAGTTGGGGGATCAGGTCAGGGTTCCTTGTTTGAGGGAAAGGATCTCCACCACAAAAGAGGAGGTAAAACCAAAGATCATGAAAGGCTCCAAGGTTCCAGAAGCCAAGGGAAGAATAAAAAACATCACCACATCTAGGAAGGTCAATAAAAGTATGAAAATGCAGTTATAGAGCCACAAGGACAAAGAAAAGAATTCATAGGACCTCGAAACAGAGCAGTATTAGAGCTTCAAGGATCAGAGACAAACAGATTGAAAGTGGTCTTTAGGCTCCCTAAGAGGATGTCACTAGGAATAGCTTGGTGATTCCAGGTTATAGTTGACTGAGCTGCCTATGAAAGATGAGGGAGAATCAACTGCAACTAATATATATATATACATATATATATATATATATATGTATATATATATATTTATTTATGCTTTTGGGAAGCTTCATTGTGAAAGAGAGAAGACACATTGTAACTAATGGAGGATGCATAATTAGAAAGCCTGGTTTCCCCTTAAGATAGAAATGATCAGAACATGGAAAAACAGGCAGGTAGAAGTTTTGGGAAACAGGAAATATAATTATGGAGCAAGATCCCTGAAGAGGCAAAGCATCCAGAAGAGAAGAGGAAAGTTCAACAATAATTTAGCTTCTGAGATTTCTGATATTGGGGAAAATAGAAAAAGAGAAACTTGTGCTTCCTGTATTTTGTCCATAATAATGATGAAGTTAAATAAAATGTAAAAGTGTAGTATGAGAGCCTTGTTGCACCATTTAGAGAAGTATATGCACAACATATTTATACCTATAGATACAGCACCACACACTTTTCAAAAGTCTAAGTTCATTTAGTATGACAGATCAACAGTTTATTTTTAAAATCAGCTTTGAAAAAGCCAACTCTATAATAAGGTGACACCTGAATCTATTAATTATATATCCTATTTAGTGCACCATAAGTCACTTATTTATTTGATGGGGGAAAATAAACAACTCCTCTTTCATAGGCAGAATGTGTTCCTTTGTGTTACCTAAATCCTTTCAACACATTACTCAGTGGGTGCTAGTAATTTCATGTTCAATAGAATTGAATTAACTTGTTAGTTAATATGTTTGAAGTGTATTTCAACAATTAGAATTCAAATAAGCTTTAGAAGACACCTGTGTCTGATTAGGCATCTAAGCCAGGTTTCTCTATAAATATAATTGCATTTCAATACTTGAAAAAAAATAATTTATCCATTTATATATTAACATTATCTATATTCTGCTCCATGCATCTGGGCTCTAAGAGACCACTTTCTTGTCCTCTTATCAAGAACAGAGTCTGAATCATCTTTTGACATGTAAGAAGGCCTGGATTGAAAGTAAAGACCATACTTGCCAAAGTATTCCCAGATTTTTGCATCCATAAGCTCAAATAGGCACCCAATTTGAATAAACACAAGAAAAATATGAGGGAACACACAAAGCATACAGAGAAAACTATAGGGCTAAATTAAATAGTTTTAGGTGGCCAAGTACTCAGAAGTATCCTTGCAGGAAGAGGGGGCAGAGCCATGTTATGGGATCCATGGGTGTGTCATATACCATTGCCTGCCTCCCAAAATGTGGAATTTCCCATAATCTTCTCTAGCAAAAAGAAAGAGGTCACAGCTAATGCAAAGCAGTAGCTACTGCCAATACCAAACCATTTGTGTTTGGATTTAGAATGTTTTGTGCCCAGCACATTTATCTAAAAATGCTAATGATCGACTTTTGGAAATTGTCCCTTTTTCCCTCAGAATCTGGCGCTAGAGCTATATCTTTGCCAACCCATTGGTAATTTCTATTCTCACCATTTCTCTGCTTTCTACATTCTTGTAGGTTTAGCGGAAGTTCCGCAGTCTCCGGCATGGCATCTTGAAAACCTCCTGCAAACGACTCTGGAAATAGTAACCAAGTCAGCCATATCCGCAGGGCTCTCACTTGGGCTCTCAGCTTGTTCTAAGTTCTCATAGCTGAATCAATATCGAAGCTTCTCTCTGACCACAAGCTTCCCACCTGGGCAGCCTCCTTACCCTTCTATGGTTGGAGGGGGGCTGCTTTGAACTCTCAGGTGTTTCATAGGCTTCAAGTTTGATTGAAATCCCCCAACCTGAATTCTTGAGTTCTGGAATGTGAAGTGTCTGCCTGCTTGGTCTCCACTTTGCCTGATGCTAACTCCTGAGTCTGAGTGCTGCTGGACTTTTGGGATATCCTTGAACTAATTGCTCAACTCCCCAGATATTGCTTGCAAATGTGCTTTAACTTAGATTCATTAATACATATAAAAATATCTAGGGAGGCTTTCTAAGTTAAAGGCTTAAACCATACATGTACAAATTTTAAAGAATCATTTCCAATAATAAGCTACGGAAAACCAGATGTGTTCGGGTATCTGAAAGTCTGGATTTCCTTTTCTTTAAGATTTATTTATTTATTTTGGAGAGAGAACAAGTGAGCAGGGGGAGGGGCAAAGGCAAGAGAGAGACAAAATCCAGCCAACTCCACACTGAGCATGGAGCCAGACTCGGGCTCTATCTCACGACCCTGTGATCATGACCTGAGGCAAAACTAAGAGTCAGCCGCTTAACGACTGAGCCACCCAGGCACCCAAAGTCTGGTCTTCCTTTTATCTTATGGTGGCAGAGGTTCAGTAACATGCATGTTTTCATTTTCTTCCTGGGTCTGAGATTGTCTGCATTTCCCAGGTCCCTTACAGGTTGGCGTGGCCATGCTCCTGAGTTCTGGAAAATGAAGTTTAGGCAAAAGTCACAGACCCCCGACTGGGAGGCCCAGTCCATAGAAACCTGCTGCTGGGGAGCCTTATTCTCTTCTCCCTCTCTGTCCTCCAGCTGAGGGTATTCCAGGGCTTCAGAGAATGACAAAACTGCCATAAGGAAGGACTGAAATTTTGTACGACTTTTTGGAGCAGAGTCCTCACCAACCCACTGCGGATTGTGATATACCAAGAATTAACATTTTCTTGTCTTAAGCCACTAAGGTTTCAGGGTGTATCAGTTACACCTGGAGCTACTGTTACCAATATATTACATTTAAATACTTTCTTTGCTTCTAAATTTTCAGTGCTAGAATCTGAACCAATCTGGTTACCGATCCTCACTGACGGAGCACCAGTGATGGTGTTATGACCTTTACTTTTCCCGCATCCGTTCATTACCACCTTCATTTAAATGAAAAACAAAACAAACAAAGAATCAAGATATCCTTTTAAACTCTTTCTCTGGATAGTTTTCTCCCTTACTCCTTCCCACACAACTCTACTTCTCAAATCCCTGAGATTAATTTAGGCACACTAATTTTTGGCCAGCGTCCCCATGGTCTCTCACAACTTACTGTGATCTGCCACTTTCGAAAGTGGTTTCCTAAGGGTAACCTTGGGAAAGTAGTTAAAGCCCTTCAAAACATAAGTTCTTTACCTAGAGATGACAACATCTCAGAACTATGTTGTCAAACCAGATGAATGTCAGTTAACTCGATTACCAAATCACGACACTAAGAGGTATTTCATATATTTTAATATAAGTATCAAATGGATATTAACTGGTCTTTATTTAAAACAAACAAACAAACAAACAAAAAACCTGAACTTTGGCAAAATGTAGGCATTCTTTTTTAAAAATTTTTATTTATTTTTTAAATTTCTCTTCAGTGCTCCAGAATTCAGTGTTCCAGAATTCATTGTTCATGCACCACACCCAGTGCTCCATGCAATACGTGCCCTCCTTAATACCCACCACCAGGTTCACCCAACCCTTCACCCCCATCCCCTTCAAAACCCTCAGATTGTTTTTCAGAGTCCACAGTCTCTCCCCATCCAATTTCCTCCACTCCCTTCTCCTCTCCATCTCCCCATGTCCTCCGTGTTATTCCTTATGCTCCACAAATAAGCAAAACCACATGATAACTGACTCTCTCTGCTTGACTTATTTCACTCAGCATAATCTCCTCCAGTCCCATCCATGTTGATACAAAAATTGGGTATTCATCCTTTCTGATGGAGGCATAATACTCCATAGTGTATATGGACCACATCTTCCTTATCCATTCGTCCGTTGAAGGGCATCTTGGTTCTTTCCAGTTTGGCAACTGTGGCCATTGCTGCTATGAACATTGGGGTATAAGTTTCTTCTTTCCTTCTTCCTTTTCCCCTAAACCTATATTCTTAGCTATGTTTGGGGACAAAGGACTGAACACGTTTTCTGCAAAGTGCCATCATTTGCCCACAGGAACCTATACATTCATTCATTCATTCAGTTATCAAGTATTCATTGAGTGCCCATCATTTGCTCCCTTAAGGAAGACAGAAGCAGGCTGCCATAGCTAATGAAAAAAAAATCTAGAAAAGCTGGTGGGGGAGTAAGTGTATCCCAGAAGGCGGGAGGGGGATGAAAGGGAGGGCCCCAGGGGCAAGTCTTCAGCTGGATCTTAGTAGAGGATTGCCACTGAAAGCAGGAGCAGCCAAAATTCAGGGTATGCCATTTCTGTTCACAACTCTCTTCCTCCTGCCTTGGAATAAAAATATCAGTGGAAATTATTCTGTAAATGTGGCCATTATGTTTTACTTCTGATATTGAAGTTCGTCCTTGTTCCCTGAGGACACAGGTGAAGGTGGAAGGGAGGCAGTGGTCTGGGTAGGTTGGCGACGGCAGCCTGGAATTTAATATTTTCTGTAGGCAATCTCTTCATGGGTAATTGAAAGTGGGCTCTTTGAAATGCTAGTGATTTAATACTTTTCTTATGAATTAAAAAATAGGCACATGCTCTTCCTTTATTCTTTATAAAGTAGCCATTTAAACATCTTCCAGTGTTGGAAGTATTTCTAGCTTAAATATTTTAGAACTTTGAAAATTAAAAGGTTTAGTATTTAGGGCAAATAGTCCCTGTCCCGTTTCACGTAACCAGAGCTGAACCTTTAATATCCTGACATTTCCTGGCACAGGGACAAATGCTGCCATGTTTTACAGCTACACAGAGAGTGAGGTAATCACTAGCAGCAGAGGCATTGATGTCTTCCTCTAAGTTATTCACAATCTTCAGGTCCCACATGTGCCTATTCCTACCGGACATCTCCTCTCTGCCACATTCAATTGCTTTTGTTAATTTCATCGATTTTAAAAAGAGCAGTTCTGCTTTCTGCTTGCCTTTAAGGTAGGCGGGAGGATTGATGTATTTCCTTCACTTCCATTCCCTGCGGTTGGTGACATTTTCAATAAATAATCTTATTTTTTTGTTCTCTACTTTGCATTATAAATGTCTTCGGAATGTACAGGCATAGATACCTGGTTTTACTCACTATTACATGCACACCTGTGTGTCTGTACAAACATACATATACACAGAGATGTACTCACACAGGAAAAATACAATGTGTACAAACATTATAAATATGTAATTTCACAAGGTGGCTCAGTGTGTCAGTCCTTAAGCATCAGCCTTAGGTTTATGTCACGATCCCAGGGTCCTGGGATCAAGCCCAGGGTCAGACTCCCTGCTCGGCAGGAAGCCTGCTTCTCTCTCTCCCACTCCCCTTCTTAACCGACTGAGCCACCCAGGCGCCCCTCTCCCACTCCCCTTCTTATGTTCCCTCTCTTGCTGTCTCTTTCTCTCTCTGTGTCAAATAAATAAATAAAATATCTTTTAAAATATATAATTTCACTATAATATAAAAATGTATATAATCAGGCAAATTACTGATTCATATTTATATGCACACATGTGAACATTTCATGTATATATTTTTAGACACACATTGAAGTGTTGGGAAGCCAGAAGGATGTAGAAAACCATGTTTAATATTTCTGGTCAGTTGGGACTAATTTCAGTCCCTGTCTCCACACCTAAAAGCTGGGTTACTTGGTAAACTCAGTCAAGTAACTTAACTCCCTAACCCACATATTCTTCACCAGAGTTAATAAGAGGTAAGGTTTTATTAATATGCTCATGGGGTATTTGTGAATATTAAATAAAATCAAGGACCACAGTACTCACCCTTGCTGTGAGCTTAGAATACAGCAAAAGATGAATGTTCCCTGCTACTAATTTATATTGTTTTTGTACAGACATGAATAGCCATTCTCTAGGTAATGATAATTGGTTCCCTGCCTAACTCTAATTTCTGGTTAAAGAATGGTTAATCCAGACCTTTTTTTTTTTTCAATTCGTGTTAAGAATCTTCCCAAACCAATGGACTCTACAGATTATCTGAGTTTACTAAAATGATCAATGTGTTAAATTTCTAAATGTATTGAAATTATGCTTGATGTACAAAATCTAATAAATTATATTTTTCAGCCAAATCATGAGTAGGATTTTAATTAAGCAATGGATGTTTCATGTGGTTCTAGAACATATACATGTATATGCACACACATAAATGTACAAATATGCATAAATAAGATATGTGCATATATATACAGTACAATAATATACAATGATAAATGCAAAAGCATAAAGTTAAACCAGAGAATAAGAATTAAATTCATAATAGAAAAATCATAACACTTTCATAGAGGCTGCTTGGGTAGAGAGTAGGGTATGGGACTTAAAACAAAATTTCTTTTTCATGTCTTTGTGTCACAATACTTTAGCATGTGATCTCAGACAACTCAATATCTACAAATCTTGCTTTTAACTATTCAACCTAAATGTTCTATAAAAATTATTGTGCATAAAACTTTAATTTCAAGGTATGGGAAAATGTATATTTTACATTTTAAGGCTAGTAGAGATTTCATGTCCATGTATCTGTGTGTGTTTATATGAATGAATTTATCTATCTTTAGGTACTGGATTCATTTTGGCAATCTTTAAGATAATATGTTTTCCTGTAACATCTGCCTAGCCCTATTTGTAATAATGAAATCTACTCATGAAGCCATTGTTCTAAAGTTCTATCCAACAGTGGTGTCTCTGGCATCTAGATATGCAATTTGGGAGCATAATGGCAGCTCTTGTGAAAGTATTATTTTTACATGGTATAAACATGGTCTGTGGTTGATACTTAGCATATAATCCAAAAATCACTCCAGGATATATCCTTATCAATTTTCACAGGTTACTCCATGTACAGTGGCTCAAGTTTTAGATTTGTATGGTAATTGACTCTTCAGACAAAATTTACCAAATGCCCAACTATGCCAGACTTTGTGCTGGGAACTGGAGAATCTGGAGAGTAGAATCAGACCCAGTTCCTGTCTTTGTAAAGCTTCCAGTCAGTATGGGGAGCAGTACGTGAGAGAGTGCCATGGGCACTCTTCAATAACTTACAAAAATGTGTACAATTGTAAATGTGGTTATGTGTTAGGAAGAAAAGATGAGAGCAATATTTAAGTAGTAAAAATCAACTGGATTTGGAGACAGATTTTAATTGCGAATGGGTTAAAGAAATAAGGATATAAAATATGACTCTTCATTTTCTGATTTTAGTAACTGGATAGATAATGGTGTCTGAGATATGAACTGCTAGAAGAATACCAAGGTTGAGGTTGGAGGTGAGACGTGAGTGATACTTGGGTTTGGATATGTTGGATTTAAGGTGCCATTGAAACATCCAAGAGAAACTATCAAGCAGGGCAGTTATCTATATGATTCTAGCATTCAGAGGACAGTTCAGGGAAGGTGATATACATTTGGGAGTCACTGGTGTTATGAAGATAATTGAAACCTTGGGCATGTATAAAATCACTAGGAATAGTATAGACAAGGAAGTAAGAGAGATTAGCAAAACATTTTGAGAAACTGTAAATGGTTATCTATGTCAACAACAACAAATTGACGCAGGTACTAACAAAATTCAGGAGTAAGATGTATAATCTGAATATTACAACGGATAACATAAATATTATCCATTTGATAATTAATATTTATCTACCTAATGTTATTAACTTATGACAACTATGTATTCAGAGTTGGTGATTTTGATGGCATTAAAACTGAACATGTTGGCTTG
This sequence comes from Mustela nigripes, assembly GCF_022355385.1. Classification (NCBI taxonomy): domain Eukaryota; kingdom Metazoa; phylum Chordata; class Mammalia; order Carnivora; family Mustelidae; genus Mustela; species Mustela nigripes. The sequence continues at coordinate 63,032,766 of NC_081559.1, read as the reverse complement.
CTAAAAACAGCCTGAACAGCATTGAAAACTGCTGATATTGATGTTTTCATAATTTGGACATTAACTATTAAACACATATTCACACGCTAACAGTCACACGAACATATGCACTTAGCATATGAAATGTAGAAATTGAGACTTAAAAGAGATCAGTTAATGAGGTAGGGCAGAGCATTTAATAAGTTTTTTCATTATTTGTTCTTAGACATTGCCAGCATTAATTGTGTTTTATATATCATCTCAGTTACAAAATCACTGAAACTTTTATTGAACAATAAATGTTTTAGGTCAGCAAGAGTTCAGGAAATAATAAATTAATTTTAAATTGGCTTTTTAATTAATTTGTTTGGGGAAATACCTATATGGGCAAATAATGATAATGTAGAAAGGTATGTTCAACAGAAATATCCTTTAACTAGTTTGTCCTTCTCCTAAAGGAAATGGTTTAATGGGATGAAAGGAACATCATGATAATTAATAAATAAACATCTGCCACCATCTTATGAAACATGCAGTAAATTAGAGGGTGGACACAGTAGTGGTCATTACCAATTACTTTCTCTTTGAACCTTTTAAATAATCATTCATCAAAAACAGGTTAAGTTGAAATGATAATGAGATGGATGGATCCAAGTATAGCTGGACACCTTCCTTTTGTTCCTGAAAAGAACCTGTGCTTGCTAAAGGACAGGCTGACAAGCTCACAAATCAAAATGCAAAGAGCTCACAGCAAAACCAGTACATCCCTGTTCCCTATGTATCTGGCACATGTAAACTTTTCTTGGAACTGCTTAGCTAAAATGAATAAATGGCTCTTTGGCACTCACCCAGTTTTCTGTGTTCTAGATTCCATGGAGTAAGGGTTGGGGTCCACCTGCAGCATGAAATGGGGCGCCTATAGCCACAATGTCCACATTGGATGGAGTAGATAACTGGCCTTGGAGAGCTTATGCATTACAAGGGGATGGATTTTGTGAACTGGGCTCTTCTTGCTGTAAGTAAACACTATGCCACTAGAGCCTTCTGGGAATATTTCTCAATCTGACTCTTTGAATACAAGACTTGCTTTGACCATTAGAAGGAGGCAGAGTTACTGGTGAGCCCAACTCTCCCTTTCTTTTCTTTTACTTCTGTCTTCACCATGAGAAGGGCATGCTCGAAACAGCTAACTGGTCACAGGAAGAGGACAATAATAATCTAATACAGAGCTATTCTAGCTAATGTGCCCCAACCAAGTCTAGAACATAATTCCCAGAATACTTGCTGATGATTGAGTGAGGCCAACCAAGACCATCAAGAACACCCAACTGAGCTGAAGAAAGATGTCTGCATCATTTCTGAGCAAAAGTATGGATACTAACCTTTAATATATAGGAACATCCCACTTCTATAGCCTCAGAGGGCCTGGAGAACTCTGGGGTTTCAACATTCTTGTTGAAAAGTTATTTTCATCCATGCTCTGGATCCTATTCTTTTCCAAACAAGTCCTTGACCCTGGCAAAAATTAACCTTTCATGGGGTGTCAGCTACTTTTAAAATTGTTGATTGACACTTCCAGCTTTGTGTTAATTTTTTTCCTAGAGTGACAGGGGTTAGCAATGAGCACTCAATTCAGTTTTCATTGTGACTGCTATTTCTCCGCCATGTCTCAGATATTTGATACATGGTACCAGCTATGCATTTGCTTCAACCACTATAGGCATCCTTGTTTACTACTGCTGAGAATTTTAGCAACTGCTCGGCCATCTTGTGCCCCTTGTCAGCCAGCAGCAAATAGTTCAGCTTTAAAATATCATCCCAGTGTCTGCTTTCTTGGGCCACTCCTAGCATAAGGTTTTCCAGGTTGGGTTCTCAAAGATGTAGATTCTGAGACAGGGATTAATGTTGAGGAGGTTTACCAGGATATTCTCTTGATATCAAAGGAAAGGAAGGGACAAACAAAGCAGGGTTGTGTCAACAAAGCAGGGTTGACATAAGGAGAAGTGGGATGGTGATGGAGGCTCAGTGGAGGCCTCGGCCAACCTTACAGGGTATTTGACACTGGAGTGACCCTTCTGAGTTCTGTGGAGCTTTTCTTCACCGATCACTTATTGAGCATAGCCCATGTGGAGGAAGTGACTCTCCAGCTAAAGCAACCCTGAAAGCTGAAAGTTGAAGGTTTTCTGTGGGCAGCACTTCTAGTATCTGGTGAATACCTTTATTCCTGAAGGAGGATCTTGAGTCTTCAACTACATAATTACATTAAGTAAATTATGACTATGACACACAGAAGACAGTTCAGATTTTAAACCAAAAATTTTCACCTATTTACTTACTATTATCCTGAAGTCTTCTAATTTAAGAGAACTCTTTGTGGCGATATATTTTCCTGTGTTGATTCCCTCTACATACATAAATATCAACTTCAATTAGTTTTTTTTTTTTAATGTCCCTTTTTCTAGTCAGAGAGATTGTGTAGAAGATGCCATGAGTTATCCTTAAAAAAATAAAAAGTCACTCTGCCAGCAAATACCAAGGACTCCATTTTGTTGAGCTGCTGTTGACAGGATGATAGATACCACAGTATTTATTTGTCCGACTTTCTAACCATTACTCTACTTTCTACAAAAAGGTAGTATATCAAAAGATAATGAATACACTGTAGATATTCTACTATTACTATTTTTCCTCTACTACTTCATTTGCATACCTAAAGTTTTACAATTTTTCATGATATTTAAGGGAAAAACAGCTACAGTAAATGGACCATGTTAAATAGATTGAATTAGTCTTTCCAAAGGCCTCTATCAAAGCTGAGATTAAACTACTTTTAGATTATATTTATCTAAAAATTTATTTTATCTTCTATTAGAGTTAATTTCCAGGGGATTGAAGCTCTGCACTGATCACCACCTCTCATATGCTCTCAAAGCTCTTATTTTGAAACTGAGTATCATGTCCATGACCTATTTCTGATCCCCCTGCAAATTTGATTTTTCTAAAATTAGATTTCACATTACTGTTAATACCTGCAGATTTCAAAACTTTTACATTAGATTTGGAAATCACTCTTGGTTCTCAATAACATTTTTCAGACAGAGAGAGAGAGAGAGAAGTATTGCACTTCTCTTTCACTTCAACATCTGTGATTATCTTTCTCTAAGTTCATTTCCTTGGCAATGGGAAAATTTTCTACTCCTCAATTGGATAGTAACCAATAGTCAGTAACTATCAAAACACAGCAGAGAAAGTATTTTTCCTATCTCCCAGTTCCTTAAAAAATTGATGTGCCTTTAGAAATTACTCTAGAGATGTTTACAGAAAATTGTTAGTTTGGGGAAAAATATGCCAGATGCACATGTTGGTTGCACATTAGGGAATGGGTGGTAGGTTTGCATTCCATAGTTTTACTGCACTGCGGGAAAACCATTGTTCTAATCCAAAAAATGTGCTTCCCAGAGCCCCAAATCTGTCACAAGGATTGATTGTGTGGAAGCTGCAAAAGACAATTCAGCACAATTTTCTGGGGGATAAAACATTTTTACAAGATTCATTGGAAGGCCCAGTCTCAAGTAAATAATGCAAAGGCCCTTACATGTCAAGCTCTGCCATCACACAGCTTCCTCTGGTAAAACATTTGGTTTATCATGGACCCATTTTCACTCCTTTGAAAGAGAATTCTCTTCCTGGAAATATTACTTTTTATAGCATAAATATAGATATGATATAGATTTAACCTGTGATTAAATCTCAGGTAAAAAATAATTGAGATGTTGTTTCATAACATTAACATGTAAAAAAAAAAAAAAACAAAAAAAAACCTAAAGGTAAAATGTGGTTTCTTGATGTTATGGGTTGAATTGTGTTGCCCTAAAATTAATATATTGACATCTGAATCCCTAGCATCTCAGAACATAACTATATTTGGAGTCTTTAAAGAAGTAACTAAAATAAAAAGAGGTCACAACGTGAGCCCTAATCTAATATGACCGGTGTCCTCATAAGAGGAAGAACTTTGGACTCAGACACATACAGAAGGAATGTGCATGGGCAGAGAGAAGCTGACCATCAAAAAGTGAAGTAGATAGGCTTCAGAAGAAACTGACTCGCCAACTTGATCTTGGACATCTAGCCTCCAGTACTGTGAGAAAACAACTTTATTAAACTTTTGTTTAATCCATTCAGTTCAAGGCATTTGATATGGCAGCTCTAAAAACTAGTAGCATGAGTCTTAGATCTATTTGTTGAGAACCTGCTAGCAAGAATTCATTATACTTTCTAAGGAGAAATAGTTTGCAACACTATATTGTGTTTTCAGACTTAATAGAAACTCAGTGGTTTGTATTTATATTAGAGAATAGGAAATAAGATCTGTTTTCATGTATGTACACTCCAAATGAATGAGAAGCCACTCATTTAAATTCACATCATTTTTTCCTTGAAAAACCATCAAATGTATTTGCAAGAAGGCAAACTACAGAAAATTCAGAAGACAAATTTTCTGGACTATTGTTGTAATGGAAAAACTCAATATCCATCAAACACAACAAAAACCTGAAAAATGTAGTAGTAATATAATTCGTAGATTTATTGATTACATATGGTAAGCAGTAAAAATGCAATTTGCCTACTTCATTTAAGTAACTTCCAAAATCTTTGTCATTTAATTTCCGAGTAATTTAATTTACATTATTTTGAAGAAAATTTGATATTTTTCATTTAATGTTAATAGATATATTCCATGATACTTTAATATAGGTTATTATTTTAAAAACATAATAATCATCGTATCTTTAAAAATACAGAACAAATGAGATGCCTGGGTGGCTCAGTAAGTTAACAATCAGGTAGTTAAGCTTCTGCCTTTGGCCAGGTCAAGATCTTGGGAGTCCTGGGATGGAACCCAAGGGTAGTTCCATCTGCTCAGTGGGCAGTCTCCTTCTTCCTCTGGTGCACCTCCCTCTTGTGCTCTCTCTCAAATAAATAAATAAAATCTTTACAAAAATACAGAGCAAAGTGTTATACATAACTAATGAATCACTGAACACTACATCAAAAACTAAGGATGTACTATATAGAGACTAACTGAACATAATAAAAAAGGAAAATTTTATATTTTCTAATAATACCGTGGCTTTGATTTAGTATTTTATTTTTTCCAAGTGTGTGTGTGTGTGTGTGTGTGTGTGTTAAATACATGCCCCTGAAAAGACAGTTCCTAAATTATGGAAAACATATATACTTAAGATGTCAATATATTTGGAAAAAAGTTACAGAAGTAATTTGGTTGCACCCCAGGTAATTTCATTTTATTTCAACAGAAATTATAGAGAAGGTATAAGAATTGTGATAAATATCAGCAGTACAGAATCTTGCCTGTGTTGTTATCCAGCATGGTGAAAAACAGAGCGATATCCATAAGTGTCATTTGACAGGAAAACAGAGCCATACTGTTTCATCTTTTCATTCCATTCAGAATAAAAGTAGATTCAAACCGATTATGAAAACATTGTATAGCTTAATAAGGAAAATCCTGTTGTGACAGACATGAAATTTCTGAACATCAAGTTTACAACAAGTTCAACAAAATGTTATCAAAATCTCTCATCTTATTTCATGACATCCAGGTTTCTCAGTGCCTGAGTGTGGACTATAAGTGGCCCTCTAGAGATGTTTTACTCAGTGTCACTGTAGCACCTGTTCCTTTTAATTTGCTCTTCCACAGTGAGTTGTTCAGGCTGGACCTCCACTCTGGGAAATGAAGGCTTAGCTGCACTTTCACTGCTCTGTGGACCAAAACTTGGATTCCCATTAACGGGGGCTATTCCTATGGCTTCATCATGCCAGTGTTTGACATCCTTCCCCAGTTCTCTTAGATACAAACATGGCATATTTTTCACGTGGTCTACAGAATCTATGAAGTCATGCTCGAAAATATTCTCATCCTTTTTGGAAAAAGCAGTGATTTTCATGGTATTAGAAAAGAAGAAGTGTAGATTTTTGTTATTTGCATGGTTTCTTTTGATTAAGATATTTTTATCAGAAGAGGTTACAGAACTTTCTTCCTTTACTATTAACCCGCCACCGAGGCCCGGTTTGGGAGCAGACTGCACGGGACTGCCCACAGTAGCTCTGTCAGCCTGTTTTCCGAGAGCCATCCCAAGTATGTTCCTCGAGTATGCCTTTTCAGATTCAAATATGCCAAGTAATTTTGAGATTCTAGATGCATTTTCTAAACTTTCAATTTGATATTCATTTGCAGTGTAGTTTGCTTCTCTTGACAGTGGTAATAGATTAGGAAATTCTAAAATAGATGTCTTCTGCCTGCAATTATTCAGACATGAGACGGCCACATAATTGTTGTTATTATTCTTATTCAAATTCTCCTTACGACTTTCTGGTACCACTTCACCATCAGTGTTAGTAACCTGTAAAACTTCTGCACCATCAGGTTCATTAGTTTTCTCATTTTTCTCCTTCTCAGTACTCTGCACAATCACATTATTGTTGTCATTAAGATCCATTTCACTTTTCCTTTTATACTTTGTATCTTCAGCCTCATTCAGCTTATCTTGCACATTCTTATTTCCTTCCTTCTTCTCGTCTTTTCTTGCTTCGTACATTTCCGTTTCTTTGATTCCTACAACATCCTCCTTCTGACATGTATGGATGGACTGCAGACACGGTTGCAGGAAAGAAATGTTATCTTGAGCTGGTCCTTTATTTTCCAGAGTTTTAACGTGTTCTATTAGTGATTGACTTTTGAATTCAGCAGATGTAGCGACGGTCATTTCCGGTGGCCACTTAGGTTTACTCATTTTGAGCTCTTCCTCAAGGGGGCAGGTTTTCTTAGGCATCTCCTTGGAAGGGGGCCAAATGATTTTTAATTTTCCCCTCTCCCTGAATTTTCTCAAATCATCTCTTTGCCTTTTACTAAGACCATCGTCTAAATGTTTATGAGGATCCCCAAGTATGGCAGCATTTTCTGCACTACTTTTACACGTATTTGTTTTTTCATTAGGAGTAAAGTCTACTGAGCTGCTTTGATTTTTGCAATTCCATCGATCTTTATGTTGTTTGTGTCCAAAACCTTCATCATAATTTCCTTTAGATTTGAAAAGTTGGTTAAAGTGAGGTTTACAATATATTTGTCCATGAAGTGATGCGTAATTTCCCAAACTGCCAAAAAGAAAAAAAAAATGTTTAACATTCCATATATACACTGCAAATTCACAGGGAATTGTGTAATTAATTATTTCAAGAATGAGTCAGAGATTCAGTGCAGTTAACTTACTGGCAATAAGAATGTGCTTATTAATTGAACATCCTTGTTAGGTAACAGTTACCGCTAATACCCCACATGATGCATGTCTTATAGTATTTAGAATTTCATGCTAGATGTCAAGTATTGATATAATAGGTATTATAGTGTAATGTATGTGTGGTTATAGATGGTAAAAAATAATAGGACTAAATCTCTACTAACCCAGTGATTTATGTGAGGGGCTGCAATTTTCAACAAATACTGAATAGCAAATACACACACAGAAATCAACCATTTAAATTTCCTCATTAACAAGATTTTGAATGAATTGGAAAGCTTGCCCATGCAATTGTTTATTTGGCCTCTTTTGGAAAGATTAACAAATAGAGTGCCAGTTAAAATTAAAGTCAGTTTAGTCAAAGGCATCATTTTTAATATCTCGGAATCTCCACATACAATCAGATAGACCAATTAGATAGTAAAACTTAAACCCATGGATAAAATTTATAAACAAATTAAGTGACAAGGTTCCCCTTCCAACCCCAAGACACAAGGAGGAAGGAATAAACTAACAGCTATAGTGGCATCTGTGTGAGTGATAGCAGAGAGAGTAAGGAGGTTGTATGAAAGACCAGCAAATATGAGACCACAAAATAGCCAGCCAGTGTTTCCGGGAAAATATCATACACCAATCAGAGAATAGTAGCTGAACAAGGAGGGATTTTACCTTCTCCATTAGCCAGTGAGTGCAAGGGCCCTGTGGTAGGAAAATATGAAGAGGATAGAGAAGTCAAACTCTCAAAGCTGACAAATTAAGATTCTCCTTTCAGGACAAGACTTTACACTGACCAAAAAAAATGTGGGAGTGGAATCAAAATGTAATTGGATAATGATGACAGCAAAGAAAGACAAGGTCCTGACTAACAGGGGGAGAGGAATCAAGGCAGGAAAACCCAGAAATCAAAACATGTATTTTTTTGGACAGTTTATGAAAACTGGAAGAGGTAGTTCTATGAAGTTTGGGAAAACCATCCTTAATTTTGCCTCTTTCTAAGATTTGGAAAAACAAATGCAATAAAAAAATAAGTAACAGGAGAGTGTTGAGGCCAAATATTATATAATGTTATTGTAAGAAAAAACAGAGTAAGGAGCTTTCATTAATATCCCCACAGACAATGAAAACATGTTAGTGAAACATGTTTTCAATATCAAAATTTTAAAAAATGGACTAAGAGACCTTAACACATGATAGAGACTTGAAAGAACAACATGAATTATAATTAGAAAACATCATAAATGTGGTGCTAGAAATAAGGGGAAAAAAGAAGTAAAAGAGAGAAAGTCAGTAATAAAAACTAAAAGAAATAAAAGAGTAAATAAAGACAAAATAAAGTATTTTAAGAAGAACTAGGGGAATAAAAAGATGAAAATTGACAATCAGAGAAAAGGAGAAGGATTTGAGAGAAAGGTAAATATTAAAGATAGGCACAAAATAACCATGTAGGGATAAGAGGAGTTCCTGAAGTAGAAAATAAAACAATGAAATAGGTTTAATATTAAAAAGCTATAATTTAAGGAAAGTTTCCTGATATAAAGTGGTCTGAAACTGCATACTGATAGAGCACACTTGGCAACTAATGTTGTTGACCCACAATGACCAACATCAAGAACTATTCTAGTCAAATTAGTGGACTTTTTATTTTTTATTTTTTTGGACTTTAAATAAAAAGAAAAAAGTTCCTTTGTATTTATCTAAAAAGAAAAAAAGAGAGTATATGATTTATAAGGGAAAGAAAATTAGATTATCAGTCATTTGCAACATTTTATGCCCCCCAAAATGGAATAATGCATTTAAGATATTCAGTGAAAGTAAGTATAAGTCAAAGATTTTACTTTCAGCAAAATGGGCTTCCCATTATCAAGATCACAGGACAGACTTTTCTGAGGGAGATACTAGAAAATAAGCTTGCATAGCCAGATGGGCTGCAGAAACATCTTCATATAGATCGGTGGCAAGCATTGTCTATATTGTCATCTATAAACTGATGAGATGAGGACTATGAGGGAGATGGTGTGACACATGATGGCTATGTCATATGACACCAAAGACAGAGCACACTTTTTAAAAAAATATGGGGTGTGGATGAGTGGGGAGAAAATGCCACTTTTTAAAGTTTTCATAATCAAATTAGGGATGCTGATAGTTTTGCTATTCCAAAATTTTTATTCAAACAAATATGGGATGTTCTAATTCTGTCATCTCCTTTGTCTTTAAGGACCAGAAGTCCTGACGTGAAAGCAAGGAGACAGACGTGGAATAGAGAAGAGGCTAAAGCAAAAGCAATTTAGTTTTGAATTCAATTTGGAAATATTCCTACAAATTCATGATATATTTTTTTGGTTATATATAAATATTTGCTAGCTCTTAACAGCAAGAGAGCTTCAAAATGGTGACCCACCCAGTTGAAAAGAGCATGGAGATTATAGTCTTCAAATGCTATTTCTCATGTGAAGAAACCGGGGCTTCAGGAAATGACTGATTCCAGGTTTGGGGAAGTAAATGTGCCAAATGAACATGTAACATCTGGTCCTATCAGGTAGTGAGGAAACTATCAAAGACTTGGGAAACAACACGAAGAGGCCAAGGATAGAATAATTTGAACTTCAGTAGTAATAACTGCATCCAGTTGGAGCCAGTCAAACATATGCAAATCTATGAAGTTATAAAGATACTACAAATATTTTTAAAATTGGTTACCTCTAGAGGATGATAAGGAACCGTATCATTACATTGTTAAATAAATAACTGATACATTGGCAAACCAGATAAAGGGAAGAAGTTATGTATTTCTTCTGCCTTTCCTCTACCAAGGATACCACTAAGTAACCAAATAGTAGATGAGGGGAAGCATCTTCTGTAAAAGAACTCAAACTAATAATGAAAAAGGAAGACTAAAGTGAGAATGTCAACATTTTGCAAATGTCAATTAATGGATATGTGTTAAGCTTCAATATCTGCTATGATCACAAACCGAGAAACGAGCAGACACTGTGCTTACTCTCCTTTTGCCAACATTCCCTGTGTTCTTGCAAAACCTATCGAATCTTTACACTAGAATCTAGATTCAGCTGACAGTTTCTCAGAAATGCAAGAGAGAAAGGAGTATGTGAATGGCATGGCTAGTGTGCAACCAGCAAATCCAGACTAGAAAATTCTACAGGTCAGGTATCTTGGGCTCTTCACAAATAAATTGCAAGGAATGAAAGAAATGGACAGGAACCCTTTAAAAGACTTAAAAGAAATGTCAAAGTTTAAAAAACTGAGCAAAACTATAGTATCTATGAGAGTATATTTGGATTAAAAAAAATATAAAAATGTAAGGAAGCAATGATGAAAAAGAATACTGTTCACTCACAGAGAGGTGGTGTTTGCGTGGGGCACAGGAGCTTCTGAAACTACTAGCAATGTTTATTTCTTGAACTTGGTACAGGTTACAAAATGTTCAATTTCTAATCATTCCTTAAATCATACATTTGCTTTGTTTTTCTGTATTTGTGGCTTTTTGTACAATGATTTTTTAAAAATATCAGTCATAAAATACTTTTGAGTCCCTACTGAAAGTCAGCCTTTACTAGGTGTTGATATGCAAACATGAACACATTTCCTACAGCTGGATAACAATTACATTAGATTGTGTTAAGAATGGGCACACCAGGGGGTGCTCTGGGAGCACACAGGAGGGACTCCTGATCCCTATATGGGGCTCAAAGCAGCCTTCTTCAAAGACATGAACTGTCAGTTGAGGTCAGAAGAATGAGTACATATTAGCTTGGTGGAGAGCTGGAGGAGAGAAACAAGAAAATTCCTACAAGGAGTGGAAATGATACATGGGACCAGCTAAATATGAGAGAGAAAGATAATGATTTTAAGGAACTGAAAGAAATGAAGTCTTCATGAAAAATAACACACAATGGGAGGAAGGGGTGTTGGGAAAGGAGCTGGGACAAGATTCTCTATTGCCTGTTAATTCGTATTAAGATGCTAATTTGACTTTGATAGAGAAAACCAATATGTTTTAAACACAGCAGTGATCTCAGATTTGCATCTTAGAAAAATCATTTTCACTACAGCATGGACCATGGCATTGGGACAAGTTCTTGTCTGTGGTGATGGAGGTAAGAGATAGTGGAGGCAGGGAGACTAACTTGTTAGAAAGACTATTGCATTAGTACAGGTGAGAGATGACATTTGGAGGATACCTGGTCTGTGGGGATGGAGAAAAGTACATTTATAGGACCTCAATTATAGTACTTGGTCATTGCTTGGACATGGGGAATGAAGAAGAGGAAGGAGTCAAAGGTAACTTCATATTTCTGTCATTGAGTTAAAGTTAATGTTAATTTATTGAGAGAGTATCATATAGATCATGGGTCAAGGAAGGAATTTTGGTAGAGAGAAGATAATGGGGCATGTTGAATTTGGTATTCTTATGAGAAATGTAGTTGGAGATAAATATTAGTAATTAGGAGATAAGCATCTGATAGAGGACAGTACTGGGCGACCCATACAGATTTCAGAGTTAATCCACATGGATGATGATTAAAGTCATGGGAGGGGATGCAATAACCCATATTTTGATAAAGAATATTGACAGTGAGAAGAATAAATGGTCGTAACAGAATTCTAAGAAACTCTGTTATGGTATTTCAATAATGGACAGAGAAAGAGTCACCCACATAGGAGTCTGAGAAGGAACACCCAGGAGGTAGGAAGAAACCATTATACTCTGGTGTGATGGAAACCAAGAAAAAACATGTTTCAGTAAGGAGTGTTTGACATTGTCAGTTAAAGCCAGGAAAGATATAGCCTGATACACATTAGATTTAGCAAAATAATGACAATTTCAGCATCTCAGGTTCTAGCCACACCAAATGCCACATTCACTAAAATTCATTTGTAACTGTGTTGATATGGTGCTTCTGTGGCACCAGAGTGTTGGGGGAGAGTGTTGGGGGAGAGTCAGGTATTTAACCTGACATTGACAATACTCTAAATTATTATTATTAGTTTTTACTTAGATGGAACATTCAGACCGAGGTAAACTCCAGCACACCACCTGAATGTGTATACACAGTTTAATGGGAATACAGTTGGGCCTGTTAGTTTACAGCCACACTTGTTTGTTTAGTTATCTGTGAAAGTTGTGTAGCAACAGAACTAGTATGGCCTATACAGTAAAAGATATTTACTGCCTGGCCCTTTATAGAAAAAGCTTGCTGACTCCTGATTTAAAATCTAGTTTTTAGGGGTGCCAGGCTGGCTCCATCTGTGGAGCATGCTAATTCTTGATCTCAGGGTCTTGAGTTCAAGTCCCACATTGGGCTTACTTAAAATAACTAAAGTTTAGTCTAAACTTTAGACTAAACTAATAACTTAAAAATCCTGATCTGCACAGCATTTCTTGATTTTTCTTATCTACGTGATCTCCAGGTTTGGACAAAAGGGACCCTTCTGGATTTAATCAGGAAAGCAAAATTTCAATAGGAAAAAGTCATGGCTATTCTGAAAACACATAACAGAACCTGGCCACATTCCCCTTTATAGTTGTTTTAATGAATGACAACAAGATCTAGACACATGTGTATCTTCTAGATACATGTGTACATTGCAGATTCCTCCAAGATTTGTGCCCCAGACTACACATTTTACCTCAGCTGACTCTTGCAGTGGTGGCATCGGAAGCAGGACTTATGGAAACTCTGCTTGTCTGCTACTAGGCACTCCATTGGATAAACAGTCTTTTGACAGAGTATACATATTTCCTTGTCTTGGAGTAGCAGCTTCTAAAAATAAAAATTTGCCAAAGTTTACATGATACTATTTTCACTCACATTGTAAAACCAAAACAAAATCACAGCACATCGACTGGCCATGCAGTTAGTGTCAAACCTCAAGACGGTTGTCCTCTTCTCGGGACATAGGCCAATTATCAGATTTGGGGTTTCAGCACAATCAACAACCAAAGTTTTCATTTTTTAAAGCATTCTGGAGAGATTTTTCTACAGTACCTACACATCTTTTAAAGCTGAGGATATTGTATTTATTTAAATACTTCCTCGATGACTTCGTGTTGGCTCTGTGACATCATTTCTGAACTTAAATACATGAGACTCGTGAATACACTGAGATGCTCCAGGTCATTTCCCCCCAGTCTAAATGGCTTTCCATTTTAGGGCGCTTTGGATTCTCATGCTTGCCTTTTACATTTTTCCTACTTCTTCCCTTGATCTGTGGCCCCAGGCTGCTATGCTCAGGTGAAAACTGGCTCCTGGGACTCACAGTGGTTCTATCTATAATCAAGTTTAGACAGTGGTTCCAAACGGACACAGAACTTTTACTTTAGTATTGTTTTGATCCTCACCACAATTCCATGAAACTAATGAACAAGATTTCATATTAGTTATATATAAGAGCATATATGCTCAGGGTCCTTTTTATAAATAAGAATGTCCTTTAGGGCTTTGATGCTTGATTTGAGCTACTAAGTGATCTCCTTTGTTTATCTGGTTCCATTAGGACACATATTTCTATATATAACACCAGGTGTTTTTGTTTTTGTTTTGTATTTTCTATATGCTTTTAGCCATCTTAACATAAACTGAGCATTTGAAATTAGACAGCTTTGCTTGATTATGCCAGAAGCAAACACATTGTGAAATCATATTAATCTGATAAACTAGACACATATGTTGCAAATATGATAGAGGCAAGATTATTAGATTCAGCAGTTTTTATTTTTGAGCTTGATACTTCCTTCAATCTGTTTAGAAGAATGGACTACCCTAAAGGTGCACATTAATTATGTCAAATCCTTTTATTGTAAAGCCTCATTAAGTATAAAAAGTGGGGAAATATAAAGAAATAAACTGTTCTCTGATGTTCAAAAAATACTAAGCTCATGTGTTTTGAATCTCCCTCCTTCTAAATGTATAGTCAAAATTTTTTTAATGTATTGTCCATATTCATCTGTGAATGAGGCCAACTGAGCTATCAATTGGAATTTAAGACAGTTGAAATGAAATTATTTATAGAAAAAAAACCTAGCAGCCTTAGAGAATGCTAACTCCATACGACTTAAAAACAATAATTAAATATACAAAAAATCTAATTCCATACCTATACTTTTGTCAAAGATAGCAATCAATAAAAATCATTAAAGCACCTATGGAGGGTGTAAATTGTTTGTGGGACTATTGCCAGGCTGTATTGAATTCAAACACAAACACCACTTAAGTCTGGTAGTTAAATTATGTCAATAGTAGGTCAATAGATGTTATTAAATATTGTCTTAAGTGGATAAAACATTAACTTTTAATAAAAATATTAATGTGCTATGGGTGTACCATTATTAAATATACAGTTAGATACAATTATTAATGCTATTACAATAACAATTATTATATCTGCTGCTTTATCCAATGTCTTATTTAACTTGACAAATCCAGATCTCACTAATCTATGTAATAGCGTTTGTTATTCTCACACAGTGCAGATGAATCCTGTATTAGGTGCTTTTGTAAAAAGCAAGCAGTCAGAGCAAGCATTGTGAAGAGAAGGCTGTAACAGCCAGGGAACGCTGTTAGTTTTCGGTTATTTCCCAACACCCTTTGAACAGCAGATCACCCCAGCTAGGGACCAGGTGCCTTTAAATGGGTTAGTCTCCACACTCCACCAGCTGGTTTACCGCTTATGAATGCAGATTCCTCTTGGAAGGTGGTTCTCATCTCAGTGGCAGAAGCATCTGAGGTTTCAAACCCCAGACTTTGAAACACGCTTTCACTCTCCTGCCATGCCTTCTGAAAGGTCCTCCTGAGCTCTTTAGGTGAATCAGAAATATCTAAACTATGGCCAGCGATGACATCTTCGTAGGTCGGCGGGGCATGTTTGAAGTCAAAGCCGGATTTGCCAGCCTCTGAGCCATGTGACGAAGACACCGTGGTCATCGTCGACCCCACGACGCGATCCTCAAACGCATCCACCCCCGAGAAACATTCACTGACGGACCTCGTTTCGGAGCGGACGCTGGGATGCCTCACGGGAATGCTTTCTTGCAGCTCTCCAGCACGATTGCAAGAAAAGCCCGTAAAACTCGAGTTTTCTACAGACGTCGATCCATATTCCTCCTTACAGAACGAGCGACTTTCTTGCTTAATGCTGTGGTCGGCCTCTCCGTTTGTATAAACTCTCCTGGTCGACTTCGCTTCGAACACCGGGCCAGCCTCGAACTCGCGGAACCACCTGTCTATTTCCTTCTCGCGGTCGTTCAGGAAACTGTCCGCCAGGCCGACCGCGCGGCTGGCGGCGTCGAGCCTCTGCGCATGCTCGGCGCGCCGCGGCCCCTGCACCGTGCGGACGATTTCCACCGAGTCGAAGCTCTCCGCGTCCGGCAGGCGGCGCGGCGCCGAGCTCCCGGCGTCGTGGTGAACGTAGGTCGCCATCTTCTCGACTTGCCTGATTTCCTCTTGAGCTTCCCGGGAGCCTCGGAAGGACCCGCCGTCGACAGGGTTTACACTAATAGGGATGGTGATCGTGGGGGGAGAGTCCCTACCACGAGTGTCTATCTTAATTTGACGCCGAAGTGTTGCAGGAGACGTGATGATCTCAGATCTTCTCTCCACTAGGGGAACCGGGGTCCCTGATGGACACGGGGCGGCCCCTCTGGCTAGCTTGGCGGTGGTGTCCTTGAGTCTGACGAGCTGCTCGGAGCGGCTCCTGGGTGGAGAAGGGGACGCTTTTGCAGGGCCAGCTCCGGATGTTTGTGGCGCAGGGCTTCTCGGGGAAGCCGGCACAAAACCATCTTTTCTCGGGGACTGAGAGAGCTCGTCCTTAGGAGAGGCTTCTGACCGCCGGGCAGTGGACTCGATTGTGATAAAAGTTGGCGACGGTGGACGTGTTTTCAAGGACGGAGGAGGGACCTTGCAGTCCTCTAGTCGGATTTCCTGATGGGTTTTCACGTGTTGGCGAGCGGCCGCTCCGTGCTGAGCGGCTCCCCGGCGGGGCTCTGTCTTTGCTACGATTGTATTTTCTCGCCGTTCACGAACGTTCGACCGTTCAGATGACGTTTCATTAAGGCCCGTGGGTTTATTTCTCTGCTTTTCTGCTTGGGAGGACATCATGGCTGTCTGAATTATATTCTCACAGGACCCAAGCATCTCCTCTGCTTGCGTTTTAATATGCGTTATTTCTTCTTTGATTTTTTCTGTGTTGCTCTCCATAGCAATGCACACACCATATTGTCTTTTTTCTTCACTTAATAGCCACCCCGGAATCATATTTAGCAGGGTCTGAAATGTGTTAAAGCCGTTGTGATCTGGCTCCACTTCAAACTGTTTTACCCTAGACAAAATCTGTTGTAGTTCTTCGCGTTTTCTCAAGAATTCCACTATATTTATAGCACACGTTCCATCATCCTGCTGGGATTCTTTCACGGAGGAAAACAGAGATTTGTTCTGTGTAATCTCCTGCTTTGAATCTTTAGTATTAGAAAAGACTTGTTTCTGTGGTATGCCCTTGACTCCCAGACATTTTTCTTCCTGCGGATTATTAGATGGCTGGGGCAATGTTTTATGTTCAGCTTGACTTCCAGAAGTCTGTATTTGCATTTGCTGAAAATTCTGGGTCTGTGAATCAAGATGTACATCAGTAACCTTTTGCTTGACTACCTTCTGTGATGATTTATGCAAATGTTCTTGTTTTCTTTCAACTATTAGTCTCTCTTCCTTTGGACCAATTGTTGATGGTTCCTGATTTGTTCTGCCACTTCCTGGAGGTTTCCCACTCTCAGATTTTCTAAATTCTCTTTGCTTCTCAGAAACTATATTGAGTTTACTTTCATGGCTTTTCTCCGTGGGTTCCGTAGGTAGTTTTATTGTTACTCTTTTCTCCTTCTTAGGTAATTGATAATACTTTTCAGCTGCAGATTGCTTGTTACTATAGTCAGCACTTGCTTCAGTTTTCTCGGTTTTCTGGTACTGGTCTTTGCTAATGGTTTGAACATCAACGTCAGATTGCTTTCTGTGGCTTTCATAGATGTGGTCTGCTAAATTTGATTTGTGATCTGCAGTAGGAAGCTTGATAGTTTTAACTTTGAAACTTGGGGAAACAGGTTTTCTTTGGGGCAAATGCAAGTCCTCCAGATATTTCTGTTGTGTTTCTTGTGCACTATACTCCTGGTGCTTCTGTTTAATTTCACAAGCTGATATAGATTGTAACGTGTCCCACGAGCTCTGTAAAACTTCCTTTTTCATGGTAGCTTTTTCTTCTGAGGCTGCTAGAACATGTTGGAGCCCCTCGGTGGTGACCATCCCCGCTTGTGTTGTGGAAAGCTGGTTATCCGTACACACTCCTCGGGCTTGAGAATGACTTTGGCAGTCTGGGTTAGGTTGAACCAAAGTAACCCCTGAATCCAGTCCAGGTAGGGGAGCCTCCTCATTTGTTTTTTGTAACAGTACTTCCTTTTGTAGCTCTGGCATATTTTGATTGGGGCTTTCTCTTTTGACTATGTTGTAGCAAGAACTCCCAAGTTTCTGTTTTTCAAGCTCTTCTCTTTGTTGTCTGTACTTTTCTTCAGCTATCATTAAAGGTGTCTTAAATTTTCTCATATACGGTTTTGGACTTTGTTGTCCTGAATCTGCTGAGAATGAATGAGATTTTATAAGAGGTGCCATTGTTTTTTCCTTGGGTAGTGAAGTTTCTGGAACTGTCTGTGAGAGAGACCTCCTAGTGTCCATAAATAATTTTCTTTCATCTAGACTTCTTCTAGACATGTTCTTCTTCATCTCTGTCTGTTCATAGCTAGTCGCCATTATTACTCTTTCCTGACCCTTTGAGGGAGTAATTTTACATTCCGTATCTGGCAGGGAAGTTTCCAACTCAACTTTTGGGGAACCGCAATTCTTTTTATCTTCTATCTGTTTGGGAAATTTGGGTTTAGGGAGTGTGGGAGGTGGTAAAAGTACTCCTGATTTTCCCATTAAGACTTTAGCCTGAGAATGAGTTTGCTGAGAACTCGAGGCTTCTTGAGAATATTGTATGAATGTTCCCCTGTGCTTTTCTTGAACAGAGGAGGAAAGGAGATGCGCTGGTTTAAGAGATGGAGTTGGAGGAGGGGGAGGTGGTAGAAAGGCTGATAGACATTCTCTTTCAGATTTATCAACTTCTGGTGGTGGAGGAAGAGGGAGGCCCGGGAAACTTTCAAATTCAGCCTTTATCATCTCTGGGGCATTTTTTTCAGACAACATCATTAAAGGAGGTGGAGGAGGAAGAGGAAATTCAATTTCAGATGACGCATTGGAAGGTGGAGGAGGAGGTGGAGATGGAGGTGGAAGAGAGCACTCACTTTCTTTTCCATTATTTGCAGGGTTGCCGTTGATTGAATTAAAGGACATTTCCATTGCCATTTTTAAGTCTGTGGAAGTATTTGTCTTCATTAAAAAGTCCTGGCTCTTCAGATGAACATCAGCCTGCTTCTTGTCAGTTGCCTTAAATTTACTATGACTTTTGGGGGAGACTTTCACTTGTGTTACATCTGATACGTCTTGATCTGTAGGCAAAGTCGGTTGAGGGTTCATGTTCTTTTTCTTTATATATTTATTAGAACATTGTAGTTCTTGCTTTAACAAAGTTTGTGTCTGCAAGTCCTCAGAAGCTTTACAAGTTTCCCCGACTGTCATGTTGACCAGACCCTGGGTTGGGCTGGGCTTAAGGCTTTGTTTATCTGTTGGTATTTTAGTGGTTTTGGTATTTTTAGAACTCTTTACAGAGAAAGATTCAGTCCTCTGGTGGTCATTCCTCAGTTTGCAAGTTTGAGTCTGTTGCTTTTCCACTGTTTTATCGACAGATTGGATAGAGTTAAAGACAGCATTCTTCTGTTCTGTCACAGTCTCTGACTTCTTAGTTTTTAGATTTTCCTTAGCTGACACCGTTGAAGTCAATTGTCTGCTCACATGTTCATCACTAAGACGCTGCTCTGTTGTGGTATCAGTCCAGATGCCTATTTTGTCCCCTGATTCCAGCACATTGTTAATAGCTTTGTGGTGTGAATTAGATAGTTTTCTAAGGCTTTTCTCAAGAGCATCATTGTTCTGTTCACGATCTATGACTATCTTTACAGTGCCTTTGGGGGCTTTGGGGAGAGTAACTTCAGTTCTTTCTTCAATTAAATTCCCATGATAAGATTTGCCTGTAGTTTGATTAGGAACGTCTGCTCTCCCTTGCCACCTGGCTGCTGGCTCAAATGGTCCTGGTCTTGGCTGAAGAACACTTCTTGTGTCCCTCTGGACAGCCACCTGATGAATCTTTGTTTTCTGATCTTCTGAGGATCCTCCCATCACACCTTTCACATTTTCTTTTACTACAGCTCTTTTATCTACCTCTTTGAAAGCTCTCTCTGCTTCTTTCAGATTCCTTAATGATATTTCAAGGTCATCTCGGATAAGCTCCTTTTTCAGGATTTCTGTTCTTGTGTTCGCGGTCTTTTCAAGGCATTCAATCGCTTTTTCAATGTCACCAGGGATGGCGTTGGGCTGTTTAGATTCTTTCCATTGGTGGTTTGATTCCTTAAGTGATTCGAGTGTGGTCAGCATGTCGCCTTTTATAATTTCTTCAGTTTTTGCCACTGTTTTCTGATTTGTGGCCTGGCTGAGGGAATTTAGAGTTGATTTCAAATCACCTTTTATAATTTCTTCTTTGGGGGTCTTGCAACATGTTGTCTGAGGCTCTGTCATAAAAACCTTAACTGTATTCTGCACATCTCCTGGGATGACGTCAGTTTCACAAACAGTACGTTCAACATGAGACTGCCTTTTCTTTAGTAACAGTTTTGTACCCTCCACATCGCCACCAATTATTTCTTCCTCTCTTTCTTGTTTCCTAGCTGTCAGTGTTTCATTTGACTCCATCTGGAGTTGTTTAAGATAATCCAAAGCTCCAATTTCTATGCATGTTGTGAAAAATTGAACATTTCCCCTCTCAGAGGCATCGATTTTAGCCCTTTCAGATATTTTATTGTTTGATATGGAAGATAGCAAATTATGAATGGTACTTTTTATATCACCCCCTATTACTTCTTCACGCTCAACTTTGTCACCAGCATTTTCATGAAGAAGACAATAGATAGTCATATTAATATCTCCTCTTTCATCTTCCTGAATTAAAATGCCTTTCTTTATGGATCTTTCTTCGGAGAACAGGTTTTTTATTGCTTGTTGTACATCACCACTCACTATTTCTTCTTTTTCAGCATGAAATTCCGTTGATCTGTTTAATAATTGAGTTTTGGTCAAATTAACATTTCCCTTCTCTTCTTCACTAACCCAAATTTCCTTTTTTGTACAGTCTCTTTTGGAAAGCAGGTTCACCATTATATTTCTAAGATCAACCCTGATAATGTCTTCTTTCTGTATCTCGGGAGATGCTTGATTCATTAGCTTGTATTTTGCCATTCGAACATCCCCAACTTCATCAGCTTCAATGATGATTCCAGGAGCCGCAATAACTTTTTGAGAGTAGAGTTCTTCTAACGTTTCCTTAATGCTCTTGCCAATAATTTCTACCTTCTCTACCCTACTTTCATTAAATTCATGAAGGGGTGTAGTTTCAAAGAGCCATGTAGTTGTCTTGACATCAGAGGGGGGGATTTCCTCCTTGATAATTTTTGTGGTGTTTTCATCTGCTTCCTTAATAGAATCCAAAGTTTGATTTTCAAAAAGCCACACTGCCTGCTTAACATCACCTTTCTGTGTATCTTCCTGTATGACCGTTTTGATATGTTCAAATTCTGACCCTTCTCCTCTCAGCTCATCTAGGGTGTGGGTTTCAAATAGCCAAGTAGATGTTTTAACATTGCCCTTTTGTATTTCGTTGACACTTACTGTTCTTATATAAGTATTCTTACCACAATTTTCAGACTCAAAAAACTGTTTACTTGTCTTTACATCCCCACCTTGAATGTGGTCCACAGTGGACATAGCATCATGTGATTCTTCTGAAATCTGATCCAGCGGCTGGGTTTCAAATTTGTATCTGACAGAACTAACATCTCCCTTCTGAATGTCTTCCTGTGTGACAGACTTAATAACATACACAGTCTCTGACTGATTAATTGAGTCTAGTGGTTTTGTTTCAAAAAGCCACCTAGTTCCTCGTACATCTCCATGAATTACTTCTTCCTTTTTAACTGTTGTCACTTCATGGTAATACCCTTCTCGGTCTTGAATTGCATAGAGTGGCTGGGTTTCAAAGAGCATTCTGTAGCTTTTTACATCACCCTTCATTACTTCTTCAGCAATTGTTTTCTTGGTGCGGAGACAGTCAGATTCTTCTTTAATCTCGTCTAAAGAAAAGGTCTCAAAAATAAAGCACCCCTTTCTTACATCCCCACCTTGTACATCTGTCACTGTCTTAACTAATTCATCACCTTCTTGGCTCTCTTTTATCATATCAATTGGTTGGTTTTCAAAAAGCCACCTGCAATTTAAAACATTACCTTTCTGAATATCTTCAGTCTTTAGGGCTTTGATCTTTTTCAAAACTTCCTCTGAACTGGAACTTATAGAATCTAAAGATTGATTTTCAAATTTATGCCGCATGCTGGAGACATCCCCAGCTTGGATATCCATTTCCACGGCCTTAATTTCTTTTCCTTCTTCTCCTTGTATGCTGTCCAAATTTTCTGTCTCAAAAAGAAAACACGCTGTACGAACATCTCCACCTTGGATCTCTTCCTGTTTTACAGTTTGCAATTTGACTGTTGCTTCGGAGTCATCTTTTATGGTGTCAAGTGGCTTAGTTTCAAAGAGCCAGGTACAGGCTTTGACATCTCCCTTATGAATTTCTTCACTGCCAGTCATTAATGAAACTTTTTCATAAAGAGACTCCATTGGTTGGGTTTCAAAAAGCCACCTGCAAGTTTTGACATCCCCTTTAATGATGTCTGTCGCTTGTTCAGTTTTACTTTCTCCTTCTTCCACATTACTAAAATACTTAATCGAATCAAGAGGTTGGGTTTCAAATAGCCATTTAGCAGATTTCACATTTCCGGTCTGTATTTCTTGAGCAGATATTCCTCTGATTATCTGGAATTTATGAATGCTTTCATCAAACTGGTCAATGGGCCTTGTTTCAAAAAGCCACCTACAACTTCTCACATCACCTCTTAGGATTTCTTCTTGTTGGACTGTCTTGACTTGATGATATTTCCCAAGGTGATCTTGAATGGCATATAGTGGTGTTGTTTCAAAGAGTGATTTGTTTAACTCTACAGCACCTCTGGTGACTCCTTCCACCTCTATTTTATGTGATGCATCAAATTTAATTAAATTGTTTGATTCAAAGATATGTGTGTAATTCTTTACATCTCCTCTTTCAACTTCTTCAAGTTTCACTGTTCGTATGTACTCTTTTTTATTTTCTCTAATGTCTTCCAGAGGTTGGGTTTCGAAAATCCATTTTTGGTGCCTAACATCCCCCTTTTCTTCTTCAGAGGCAGTAATTTTTTGAAGTTTTCCTACATCAGGGCTGTCTTTTAAAGCCTCTATTGGAAGTGTTTCAAATAGATGCTTAGTAGTTTGTACATCACCCCCTATTATCTCTTCAGATCTTAGAGGACCTGCATCAGGAACTTCTTTTAGAATGTCTAATGGCTGAGTTTCAAACATCCAACACTTTCTGGAGACATCTGTACCTATTATTGTCTCCTTTTCAATGATGACCTCTTCTGACTCTTCTTTGATTTTCTCCAAAGGTTGAGTTTCAAATAACCACTTTGCCCTACTCACCCCACCTTTGACATTTTCTTCCATGGATATTCCTCGGACAACTTTAATTTCCGTGATATCCTTGTTAATTGTGTCCAAGGGCTGTGTTTCAAACATCCAGCGTGCTGTTCTCACATCTCCCTTTTCAACATCTTCTCTGTGAACAGTTTTAATTTCTAGCATTTGACCTAAACCATCTCTAATAACATATAATGGTTGGGTTTCAAAACATTTTATACTTCTCCTAACATTTCCCTTAATTTCTTTGAGCTCAGACCTGAGTTGCAATAAGTGAACTTCATCCACTGAATGAAGCTGTCCTAGCTGATCCAGATGTTGAGTTTCAAACATATATCTCACAGTCTTGATATCCCCACCAGTTATGTCCTTTACAGCAGTTACCCCTGATTCTTCCTGATGCATTTTATTCATTGAGTCTAATGGCGTTGTTTCAAACATCCACCGGGCTGTGCGGACATCTCCTCTGGCTAGCTCAGGAATTTTCTCAGCATTTTCTTCAGTGCCAGAAGAATGATCCCTCAGTGTATCTATGGGTTGGGTTTCAAACATCCATGTGGTATATTTCACATCACCACCAGCAATGATTTCTTGATCAGCAATGCCCTTGTTGATATTATTTTCATCTGGAGAGTCGTTATTGATGGAATCTAAAGGCTGGTTCTCAAAGATCCATCTCATGGACTGTACCTCCCCCTTCAGAATTTCATCCCACTCCAAGTGTTCTCTTTCTGAGTTCAGAGCTTTTTGAGAAGTGTCATTCGTATTTTCAAAAACATACCGGACTTGTTGCACATCTGCTGAAACTGAGCTCCCTGGGTTCACTTGACTAGAGACAATTTCAGAAACCTCACTGATATAATCTTTTTCTAAGTTTTTCCTTAACTCAGGATGCATGTGTTTATATAAACGGTTTAATTCGTACAAATTTCTTTGCTTAGAATATAATTCTTTGGGTACTGGTGGTATTCTAGGAGGGTTGGGGAATTCAGGGGACTGGGAAAATGCTGCCATATCTATTGGAGTTTGAAATATATCAGGTGGGGGAGGAGGAAATTCTTCTGTTTTTCCCATAGCAGTGGCATTAACTTGTACCAGAGTTGAAGAAGTGGCACTGTGGTCATTATGTTTTGTGGTTGATGTTTCCTTCCTCTGGCAGGTCGACATGCAGGAAGTGGAAGAGGTATCCACAACTGATGATGCTTTTAAAGTCTCTTCATATTCACTTCCAATCTTTAAGGGAGAGAAAGTCAAATCTTATAAAAATGGGTGTAGTGGTGAAGACTTCCTAGGCATTGCCCCTCACCTGTTCACGTGCTATGATACCTCCATTGGAAACAACAAGTGGCAGACTCCTTTGAGAGACCTACTTAGCAGCAATATTTTGTGTTTATTACTATCTTTCCTATAATGCATTGCGCTTTCAGAGTTATATTCCCCATTCGAGACATTAGCAGTTCAGTATTTTAACAATCACACATAATCTTGAGTATTCTTCCTCCTTTGCTTAATATGCTATGCTGAGTAATCTAGAGGGAAACAATAAAAGCCTTAAAGTACTTTTGAGGGTTGTTTTGTTTTCCTTGGAATTTTAAGCAAAGTATCTGACATTTAAAATTGACTTTATTATTTTATCTAATGCTAGTTATTAAACTTTAGAGTGCATATAATTTTTCCATTTTTCTCTAGTGAAGAAAGTTTTTAACTCTACTGCTTTTCTCATGTAGATTAATATCCTCCTTCGGAACAGAGGAGTACTGGCTCAGGATTTATTTCAAAAACTGCATCAAACATTCAATAATTTGAAAGTGCTAAGCATCTACATCTGGTTTTACACTTAACATATTTCTATGTAGAGAAATTGTCTTACTTTACTCTGCTTGGCTGGGGTCATCTCTTTGTCAGAATAAAGGACCTTTTCCTGGGCAGACTTTTCAAAGTGCTCTTTTAAAAACTTAGTTGAAACCTTCGGAATCTCTTCGTCCTCAGGTGTATCAATGACTACAAACAGAAAATAATACCAGGGGTGTTACATAACAAATAAACATGACGTTTGAGAAGAAAATTATGATACTATGGGAAGCTTCTCACAATATATGTTAAATAAAAAGGTTCAAGGTATATATGGTTAATATATGTACACAAGTTAATATATGTCAAGAAATATAGGAAGAACAGTGGTGATGGTTATATCTGGATAGGAAGTCATAAGTGATGAAACTGTTACTTATTTTAATTGTATATATTTTTCAAGTTTCAAGACCTACTTCCTTTTAGGAAAACCAAAATAAAGCCAAAATAGATAGAGCCAAGTAATGATTGCGTCACAACTGGCTTAAATCATCCTTTGTAGCTCTTCAAGGCAACAAAGCTTTTCATTCCCCTTTTATAGGCAAGACAAATTGGGTCTTATGCAAACTTGCACAGATTTGTCTGTAGTTTAATGTCATATCTGTAGGTCTCAAAACTGAATTTAGAAGTGTTTAAATCCGTTATTAGAAGCAATACAATCCAGATAACATTTCTGTTCCCAGGGAGCTTGATAAACATTAAGTTTTATTCTAGGTCCCTGAGGCAAAAAGCAATTCAGAGGTGGCTGGCATACCACCTTCTAGGCTTTTAGGATGAATTCATAAGACTGATGGGCAGTGAACTATTTCAGAAGCTTATTGCATCTATTACCACACACAGAACCTAATTATATATAGAAATACTACTCTGTCCCCTTTGGGACCATGAGTCATAGTTACTAAATGTACTCAGTGGGAGGGATTGTGCTTTGGAAGGCTTCCATTCAAACACAGACACATCAGCAGGAGCAAGGTATATTGGGGACCAATAATAACAGATTCTCACCTGTTTCTTGAACATACTGATGGAGCTGAGAAGCTTGGCTTATTTCCTCAGTGTGCTTTTTAAGATGAGAGGCCTATGTTTAAAGATAATTTTAAATCAATAATTGTTTCTAAGAAGT
This sequence comes from Mustela nigripes, assembly GCF_022355385.1. Taxonomy (NCBI): domain Eukaryota; kingdom Metazoa; phylum Chordata; class Mammalia; order Carnivora; family Mustelidae; genus Mustela; species Mustela nigripes. The sequence continues at coordinate 63,006,715 of NC_081559.1, read as the reverse complement.
CAGTTATTTTAGTACTATACATATATTCTTCATTTCACAGTGATTTTCTTTCAAGACTTCAGTGAACATTGAGAGATGCTAATTAAACTTCTATTCCTTATTTTTATGCATGGGCACATGCTGTAAAATAATATATATGAATTAACATCTAAAGTGCACTCATATTTTTAGGATGCTCGTTTTATTTTTTAAAAAATGTCAACTCCAAAGTACAGAAATAAACATTGATATATATTGATAATAAACACATAAAGGACATTAAAAGAAATTGCTTACAACAAGGTAAGAATTTCCACACAGCTTTGTAATCTGTTTGGAAAGTATTGTCTTTCTAAGTAGTTACCATTTCTGTTCCAAGAACATCACTTTTGTGTGTTTTGGAAACTTCTTGTTCATTTCTTTCCGTCTCCTGGCTGTTTCTTGAAATGTCGACCTGGCTACTATGGATTACCTCCTGAAAATAAATGAATAAAGAAATATACAATGTTTTAAGAAAAGTCTGAAAATGTTAACTTTTTTAATTAATGGAAAAACTTAATAAAATTAAAATTAATTAAAAAATGGAAGCTCCTCAGTGTATTAGTTTGCTTGGCTGCTGTAACAAATTATCATAAACTTAGTGGCTTATAACTGCACAAACATAATATTTTATGGCTTTGTAGGTCAGAAGCTCTGACTGGGGGTTTTGACAGGTGTTAGTAGTGTATGTTTTTCTGCAGGCTCTAAAGGAGAATCTATTCAATCCTTGTCTTTTGCAGTTTGAAAGACTTCCTGTTTTCCTTGGCTGATGACCCCACTCTATCAGGCTGAGGCTTTCTCTCATTGCCATCTCTGATTCTCTCTTCCAATTCCTTGTTCCACTTTTAAGAACCTTGTGTTTACATGGGGCCAATCTGAATAATCCAGGATTCTCTCCCTGTCAGAAGGTCAGCTGATCAGCAGCTGTAATTTTATTTGCAATCTTAATGCTCCTTTGCCTGTAATTTACATATTCATAGATTTTTGGGAATTAGGACATAAATATCTTTAGGAATCATTATTCACTACCCTTAGTGAGCTGCAATGTAAGAAAGATGAACCTCAAAAATGCAAATCCTTGATGAAAAAAATGTATTTTGTTATTTACAAGCCAACTTTTCAGGTTACAGAAAGACCCTGCAGTCTTCAACTTGGCCATCTAGTTTGATGACACATCCAGAGTTCAAATGAAGACTATAACCAACATAAAGAGACCATATTATGTTAATGTGTATTTCCCTCTCTTCACACATGGGGCTACTTTTGATTTTATTCAAGTTAGTACAGGTGACCCTGGCTGATTTGGATGCTTTGAAGCTCCTCTTTATTTTGGTGATCCAGTCCTGCTGTTACTAGAGACTGTGATCTGATACAAGTATATGAGTGACTGATTGATTGATTGATGTGATGAGTCACTTGGCATATTGTTAAAAATCTTAACATCAAAAAATAAGGATATGAAGAGATTACTCTTCAAGAACCCATGAAACTGAACTTGTTTGAAGTTGGGCATTCACTTTCATCTGCTTTACCATCAAACACTATTTTTGAGATATGATTTTTTAAAAATTTGCCTTTGTAGAGAATAGTCAGGTGAGCAAATGTCCATTATTGTTCATCATATAGGAGCACTAATTTTTTTTACACAAAGTTAAAGTTTTGAGCTGTCAAATTCTAGTCCTTTAAACCAACAATAAATTTAAAATTAATTAACAAGACCTTGATTTTTTGTTTTTATTTTATTTTTTTAGTGGGCTTGTAGTGTGTGACTTCCCCCCCTAAAAGTATTCAGTATACAGGGTATAATTTCTGGTTAACCAAGCAGCTGTAAAACATCTGCTTAGAGATACATAGTTCGATCTGATCTTATACTTTTCTAGGAAGGAGACTTAAGAAAAACAGTTGGCATCTTCCTAAAAGTTCTACAGAGAATTGAAGGCAAAATGTATGTTTATACTTTAGAAAGTAGATTATATTTCATTGGATGTATTAGTTAACTAGAAATCCTTTCACAATGTATACATATATCAAATCAGCATAATGTATACTTTAAATGTCTTATAATGTTGTTAACTATACCTCAATAAGGCTGAAAAAATGTAGACTGTATTTCATTAAATTGAATACCAGTGTAATTTTTTTCCCCTTGAAGCAGAATGGTTTTCTAGCCTGAGTTAATAATCCACATATATAAAATGATTTTTAATAATATGCTTGGCATACATATGTGCCAAGGAAAAATTTACTTAGTGGATTACTAAATTAGCAAACTTCTATTAATAAATTATTTTCATTGAATCTTCTATTTGTTGGAGAATGTCCTAGAAATGAGATGAAACAATGAGCAAGTCGTGTACTTTACTTTCTCAAGAGGGAGTACAGAAAATAAATAATCCATATCCTTTCCTTTAAGTTCAAATAACCAAAGTTTGATTTAATAGGAAGCTTTGCACAATCAAATTTTACTTAAGGGTATCAGTAACATTAGACTGTAGGGAACAATAACAATCACTGAAAATGCATGAGCACAAATAATAATTCTTTCGTGACAACTGTTTACAACTGTGAGAAGCCTTTCCATCTATAAAGATATGATGGAAATATTCTATGGCCTTTTCTTATGATGCTGATTAAACAGACAATGAAAGGACAAAGGGCAGTGGGAACCTGACCAGTATGAAGGTTCTTAATGAAGTGCACCATGATCATTACTACAGAATCATGCCTCTACTTACAGTTCCATGGGACAAGCTATGGCACAGAGACATGCTTAATTGGTCCAGTTGGTGCTTTTAAATTAGAATTTAAATTATAAGTTAAATAAGTTAAATTTAAATAAGTTATTACTTATAAAAATTAAGACTTCTGCCTGCTTTTGTAAACTTTAAAGATCTGACAGTCCTGGGTTCATATTCCAACATGTGAGTCAGTTTCTTGCTGGAACAAAGTAATGGCCAACTTTTTTACCTGGGACATGTACTTTTAAGCTGGTCACTATTCCCATCATTTGCTAAGTAACACAAGTTGGTATTAAAAAAAAGCCTGCCTGGAACCTATAGAAATTCTAGTTTCTTATACTTGCTGCTTATTATCAGACTGAAAGACTAGAGTTAGTGATTTGAATCTGTACATTGAGAAAGACAAATGCAAACGTTGGGAGTAAAAAACAGTAAATAAATGTATTTTTGACATATTTTGAAAGTTATTTTTTGGGCACTTTATACTGAATGTGTATCTACTTCAGTACAAACAATCCATGCCTATCCTATCTAAATATATTTTCTTGTAAGAGATGACACAACATGAACAGTAACAGGGTACATAAATTTAGCTAGCGTTTCTACTTGTGCTATTACTCAATAGAACTGTAATTGCTATGTGAGTTTGGTATGTTAGTGTCAACATATCAATTTTACTGCCCCCAGGTTGCTGTAATTTATATAAAATCTCTCTTAAAATATGCCAAGATTTTATTTCTATTGTTATGGTGTTTCATATTTTGCAACTAGTTGAGCTTGAATATTTTTTTTGAACTTGTGAAAATTTTTATTTTATTTTTTTAAGTTTTTATTTATTTTTTAAATTTCTTTTCAGTGTTCCAGAATTCACTGTTTATGCACCATACCCAGTGCTCCATGCAATATGTGCCCTCCACAATATCCATCACCAGGCTCACCCAACCTCCCACCCCTGTTCCCTCCAAAACCCTCAGATTGTTTTTCAGAGTCCATAGTCTCTCATGGTTCATCTCCCCCTCCAATTTCCCTCAACTCCCTTCTCCTCTCCATCTCCCCATGTCCTCCATGTTATTTCTTATGCTCCACAAATAAGCAAAACCATATGATGAGTGAGCTTGGATTTTAAATCTGACTTTCACTCTTCTCAGTGGCTGGTGTCTAAAAAGAACAGGGTTAGGTAAAAGGATGGATCATCATAATGCTCAAGAGAAATCAAATTACACAAATAAGATGTAATAAAAATTCTGGCAAGAACACTATACATAAATTCACACAAAAATATTAATAAAATTGGTTCTTGAATATTAAATTCAAATATAGCTCAGGCTGCAAGAGACAAAATGCAGTCTTGTTTACAAGTTGGATCAACCAGGAGTCAGAAACAAGATTTTATATTAACTCGCTCCTCTACGAGGTATGTTGTAATCTTGGGTAAGTCACTAAATCACATTGAAACTTTTTTTTTTTTTCATCTCATTCACCCATTTATAGAAAGAGAAACAGATGATATATGTGCTCTAATATGGAGTCTAACAAAGAGAATGTGGCATAATCTCAAAATAATATGATGCTTATATAGTTCTTACCAATCTGATGTCGGCTCATATGTTAGACAAGTATCTTACAAAAAATCTATCCTCGATATATACTTCTTTTTCTTTAAACAATTTTATCTATTTATTCATCAGAGAGAGAGAGCAAGCAGGCAGAGGGAGAAGCAGGTTCCCTGCTGAAGAGGGAGCCTGATCCAGGACTCAATCCCAGGACCCTGGGATCATGATCTGAGCTGAAGACAGATGCTTAACTGACTGAGCCATCCAGGTGTCCTTGACATATACTTCTAAGGAGATTTCTCCAGCACAGAAAAGACTTCATGTTCTGCCTATCCAACTTGTCATTGTTATTATCAGTACCGGAAAAGGCACTGTATATTCCTACCAATAAAAATTCAAACTCATTGTAGCATAACGAGTAAGGAAAGAATAGAACCCTTTTTTTTTTTTTTTTAAATGGTGACTCACTGTTATTGTGACTTTTGGAAGTATACCCAATAGAAAAAAAAAATATGATAAAAATCTGGTAGAATAGTATGGAGTAATTGCCTCCCTAGAGTGGAAAAAACAGTTCATGCTCAATGCCAATAATTCAGCCATTTTACCTATCACTAATCTCATTTTTAATAAAACTAGGAATAGTTATGATGTATTAATGCTATTTGCATCTTTGTCAAACAGACATAAACAATACCAAAAATGTGCTATTTACGTTACCAAAACTGTCAGCAGATTCAAGGTTTGAAAGAATAAGCCATTTTTTTTTAAGTGATGAACATAACTATTTCTGGTTATTGTATTGTGTTTCTCTAGATTTGGATATATTCAAATTAAAACCTGTTTCTTTGGCCATGGACTTTCTTTATTTTTAAAAAATTTTCTTTAAAAATTTACAATACACAGTCTGATTTCCCTAGGGTTTGAGCTTCAGGTTAAGGCTTTTCTACATTTACTATACATTTTTGAAATCATGGCTCAAAAACTGTTTTCTGTTTAAAACCTTTCCTGAGGGGCGCCTGAGAGGCTCAGTGGGTTAAAACCTCTGCCTTTGGCTTGGATCGTGGTCCCAGGGTCCTGGGATGGAGCCCTGCATTGGGCTCTTTGCTCAGCAGGGAGCCTGCTTCCCTTCCTCTCTCTCTGCCTTCCTCTCTGCCTGCTTGTGATCTCTGTCTGTTAAATAAATAAATAAAATCTTAAAAATAAAATAAAACCTTTCCTGACTTTTCTAAGTCATCTATTCCTGCTTATTTTGTTGTTGTTGTATTTCCATTCTGTCAGTACAAATCTTTATTACGTACTTATCACATTTCACAGTCATTATTTGACAATATGAATCTCTCATTTAACTGAAGTCATGCATCCTCAAATCTCAGTTTTAGCATCCTGGCAGATACTAGATGACTGCCGCCCCCCCTCCCTGACGCCAGCCTTAAATATCAAGGAGTAAGTGCATGGGCAAATAGTCATATTTTTTTCCAAGAGTATGAACATTTTATAATTTTAAATCTAGTTTAAAAATTGAGAGTCTAAATTTTTCCTGCATAATTCTACGGTTTTTAGTATTTTAGCTAACAGTCTTTGATACTGAACATTTCATAATTGGTTGGTGAAATTACTGAAGCTGATGTGTATAACAATAACATGTCCATCACTTTACAAAGTTCTCAGAAAGAGCCCTCTTGAAGACATTGCTAGGGATCAGGACATCTTTGAATGAATATGAGCAGTGTAGTGATGCTATAAGGAGTAACTGGCATCATTAGAGGGAGGAGAAGCCTGTACCAAGAAACCAAAACATGCACAAAGACAACAAACATACACAAAGGGAAAGAACCTTTCAAAATAGAAAAATATATTTTCAAATAGGCTTTTATAAAAATATCTTCATGGTTCTGGAGTGCCTGGGTGGCTCAGTCAGATAAGCATCTGCTTTCAGCTCAGGTCATGATCCCAAGGTCCTGGAATCGAGGCCTGCTCAACGGGGAGTCTGCTTCTCCCTCTCCCTCTGCTCCTCCTCCCTGCTCCTGCTGTCTCTCTTTCTCAAATAAATAAACAAAATCTTAAAAAAAAAACACACACACACAAAAAACTCTTCATGGTATTAAACAGAATAGTTTGTATTTCTTTTTAGTGAATTAGTATTCATTGAGTTGATGTAATTGAAGTGTTGTCAAGCATCATCTAGAAACAGCAGAATGCATTAAGCAGAATTACTATGACATAAATTAAGTTGAGATATTTATGATGACAATGAAAGACAATACTTTATCTTAATTTTTAATTTATACAAATAGGGAAAGATATCAAGTGGAAAGAAGAATCAAGCAATTTTAAGTCCCGATTCTTTGTCTAACTCAATATACTCAGAAGTGAACCCTCCAGTTTCATTTGGCTCAGTAGTAAATCTATGAGCATGTACTAGTTGACTTGTCAGATCCAAAGAGACTGATGGTGCAAAACATTAAAAGAAGCTTAAAAACGTAAGGTGGTGACATTTTCCTTTGAAACCATTGCATCCCTAAACATAAGTGATGCTATACAGCTTCACCTATTCTTTTATTCAACCAACAGCTCCTAAGTACCAAACAACTATCTCCATCACATTGTGTGAGGCATTGTCAGAATTGTTTTAATAAAAGTTTCTACAACTAAATTTCAATCTACTTAAATGCCTATCAGTCATCTCTCTATCCATCTATCTCTGTATTTCTGCAATACAGAAAAATGTATTCATATATATTTAATGGAATAAAAAAGCTCAGCTTGAAATTCTCTTGAGGCAAGACTTGTAATAAATAAGGTACATGAATTATGTAGTTTTATTACATAAATCTCTGGGAGAAGTATTATCATTCAATTAATTACAACTTTTTTTTTCACTGAAAATAATTAGGCTTTGGTCATGTTTAGCTACTAAGAGCAAAACTTATCTTTTCTAATAAAAAATACTTGATTTGAAAGTAGAAATATTTGACTTCAAAGAGAGATTTCTGAATAAACAATGCCAGCTTTAACTGCTAGAACTCTGACTGTCCTCTTCATTTCAAAAAATATTATTTATAGAGCCATATCCCTGCATCCAAAAATGCTGAAGATCCATAAAAAGAACATATAAAAGATGTACTCTCAACTGGGCCATCAAACATATTAGTTATATAAATAACAATATTTATTTGACAAACTAAAAAAGCAGGATACATAAAAACATTCAATTTGCAGTAAAGGATGCCCTCTGGAAGTTTTATGTAGATGTGTGTTAAAGATACACATACGTATACAATATTTCAATCCAACATAGACATAAAGCATCTTAAAACCAAAGTGCCACAAGGATATAAATAAACATAAAAGCACAATAAAAAAGGATAAAACTTTGAGTCTCAAGGAACACTGAAATGACAGATAAAAAGCTTATAAGAAGAATAAAAATATTTTAAAGAAAAAGAAAACCAGAGGCTACATGCATCTTATGTTAATTAATGCAAACCGAAATAGAGAAACAGTACCTCTTTATTACCACCCTATATTGCCAATATCCAATAGATTTTTAAGCCCTACTAATTCTATGTTTAATTATCTCTCAAGTCAATGCAGTCTTTACACTAAACTTCTGACCCATGTAAGTCCTTGTATAATCTATTTCAGTAGTCTCCTAACTCTCCTTCTTCCACCTAAATTGACCCCCTTTAGTTCAACACTATAGAGCCAGAAACATCTTTCGTAAGTGCAGATCTATTCATCTTACTCTCTTGTTTAAGTGATTGCCTTCGAATAAAATAACAGTTCTTTAACATAACACAGAGTTTTCTTTATTATCTGGGCTTTGCTTACATCTCCAGCTTCATACCACAGTTTTGCCTCATTGTATTCACAGATATACTATTTACCCATTGTATAAGGTGCTCCTCTTGCCTAGAAAGTAATTCTGTATTCATGAAAAATTATTTCAGGTCTCAGCTGGAGCATTCTCTGCGCTTAGATGTCTTCCTTGGCCTTCTTTCATTCAGAGTAAGGTTTATCACTTCCTGGTGTCCCAACAATTCTCATTTATATTTTCTATCATAGAATAATTGCGCTTTAATTATTTGTTATATGTCTATTTCTCTGATATAGTGAGCCCCTTGAGGGCAAAATAATATACACATCACTGAATTTTTGTTCCTGACATCTGGTAGGTGCTTAATGACTATCAGCCGAATTAAAAAAATACAAGGCATAGACTCCAGAAGCAACCTTCTTGAGTTGGGATCATTTCTGCTCACTTTCTTTGGGCAAGTTACTTAACCCTCCAACATGTCCCATTTCCCGTCCTCTCCACCCTCCCCCACCAATAAAAAGGATTAATCAGGGAAAAATAATAGTGCCTATGTCAGAAGGTTGTTATGAGGAGGAAGTAAGGGAACACCTGACTCATAAGTGTTACATTAGTGTTTGCTATCTTTACGTAACAGATATCCATTGCACACTTACTTTGTGTCAGCTATTTACAAGGTAAGAAAGGCAAAAAAAAAAAAAAAAAAATTGGATGAAAGTATTTTGTCTATGACTCTGTCTATAAATTTTACTATTGAAATTTTACCATGAATTTTTCATTATAGAACTAAGCCCAGAAACTAAAGAAGAAACAAGCTCTAATATATACTTTTTTTTTTTTTTTCCACCAGAGATGTAGTGGATTTGGGGGATTTATTCAAAGAGAAAGAAACAAAAAGCTGCCTGTGCACATTAGGACTCTTCCAAATCATTCTGGTTGCTAAGATGTGGAAATACTCTACAGAGACATGGCCAGACTGTGGCTTTGTGATCACCTATTCAGTCCATCTTTCATGAACTCATACCTAGTGAACAGTCAGTTCACAGTGATTTAATCCACAATTATGTGTTTCTTCTCACACTTGCTCTTTCCTAAAGATCCTACTGTATGACTATCATTTAGACAATAAATTAAGAATGTTAAGATTTATGTATTAGCTATATATATATATATATTTTTATCCAGTCACAGCTCCCAGTTTCAAACATCAGAATCTGAGCGATTTAAACAGGAAAGATAATTTGTTAAAGAGAAACTGAGAGGCAGAGGTGGGGAGTGGAATTCATGGAATCTCCAGATTTCAGAAAACAAGACCTGGAGGTTTTATAGTCAGTAACAGAGCTGAATAATGCTGCAGAGCCATCTGGTGAACGCACCCCACGCTGTTGTCACTGAACACCAGACACATTCATTGCTGAAGTTATCAAAACTACATAATGGATGTTGCTTCTAGAATAGTTACTTCTTGAGATTGGATGCTGTTAATCTCTTGCCACCAGCCATAATTAAGATTAATTCCACATAGTCCCTGCTTCTCATGTCATTTCTTCATTTCTTTATGCAAAGTCTGATTTGGGGGTATCTGGTACAATCTAGTTCATACATCCAAGTCCTAGTTGCCAGGAAGCCTAGGAGATTAAGTGTGTGGTATTTGCAGCTTCTCCTCATGGAGGCTGGTTCTGCCTCATTGGTAAGAGGCATTCCCAAGTAAAGAAGGAGTTTCGAATGTCAAAAAGATTGAAAAGTGGCTATTACCCTTGTTATAATAATGTAATTCATGAACACTGAGGTCTTCTTAACCAAACGGAAACCAGCTAAAAATGTTAAGTAAAGGTGTTTATTTTTGACAACAGATAACATAGTAGGAAACACTATTCATGTCTTATAATGGAATTGATTTGGGCCCATTTCTTGGCCATATATGTTCCATGTGATACTACAAGGACATATAGGAAGACTTAGAGATAGTACAATTGGCCTGCCAAGAGGTTGGAAAGAGTTCCTGTTATACAAACTTTCCTCCTCCTTTTATTGTCCCTCTCTGTCTCTGTGAACATCAGTCTTGTTCACTGGGAGGAATGACATTTTAAATCTTTATATAAAATCCAAACAGAGGGAAGAAACACAATAAAGTGGATTTGGCTCCGATGCAAACATTTCAAGATTATCTATGCAAACAAGGGAGTGTAATTATCAATTACAGCTACAAATGAATTATTCTGATCACTTGGGTTTTCTTCAAAAGGAAAAAGGAAAAATGGGGGAAAATAAAAGGTTAACTAATTGCAGTTTCACTGGTGAATGTATCTACTAGCAACACGGGGAATGAAAAGAGATTGAAGTGGCAGACAGGGATATTAGATTATAGCTGGAGTTTGTCATCAATTCAAGTGAGAAATCAGGTAAATAAGTTACAACTAATTTCAGCCTCACTTAGAATCCTCATTTGTAATTTGCTGCGACAGAAAGTAGGGAAGCACTGAAGGAGATAGAGATGAGGCGCTACCATGGATTGAGTGTTGTACGTGTCAGGAAATGTACAAGGCACTTCACACTTGTATAAAACCTCATTTCCTTAGAACTCTACTGTTCTTAAAATCTACATGCTGATTATACACAAAAGGGATGGAAGGAAGAATGATACACAATTTTAAAAACACCAAACATACACCACGAATATAATGTTTTCATAAGAATTCCATCAGCCAGCTATTTTGAACCAATGTTCTTAACACCTAAAGGCAGTAAATGACATATTCTATGTGCACTTATTATATGCTTAGAGTGTGTTTAAGGTAGAGACAAGAGAAAAGGAAAGCCATTATCCTCAACCAGTTAAATACCTTGAAGAACAGCATAATTCTGAGAGTCCTTCAAAGAAACCCAAAATTAATAATCATGTACACTAATTTGTATTGTATCTTAACTCTTGAAAAATCACTGGGTCTTTCACTACAATATCTTTTTCACTGCTATACCAGGTAACTACACATTTGTTTTCTTTCTTTTAGGGCTGGTGATTCAGTGAAACATCTTTTCTATCAATTTAATATTGGTCATCAATGCAAAGGTTTGACAAATACAAAAAATCAATGCCAGAAGTTTAAGAGGTCTCAAAATCGCAAAGAGGTTCTTACTAAAAAGGACCAAGGACTATTTGCTTTAAGTACGTGCTTATGTAGTTTCATTTTACATTAAAAAAACAACAATTATTTAAAAAATTGAGCTATTTAACTCCTACAGACTTATAAAAAAAATCAGGTGACATTTAAGGACATACTCTCTGATCTGTAATAGAAGTCCTCCCAAATAAGCTAATAAATACCGGTGCACTGTAAATGACAGAAAACCTACCCACCTGCTGGAGGCTCATAACTGAAGATCAGGTTTGTTTTTAAGGATGGATCAGAGTAGATGAGATTCAAACAGGCATTGATAAAAAGGAATGATAGGTCTTTACAACTTACTTCAAATATTCAGATAAATACTTGATCTCCTATCTCAAGATGATAAGAAGAGAGATTATATTGAACATAAGTGTCAAACACAGAGCCCATGATTATTAAATGATTTAACTTGCATTTTGTGTGAAAAGATATTCTCTGTCTCACCACTGTTTTTATAGGAAGAAATCAACATATTTACGTTTGGCTGGGGCAGTACACCTGTCAAATGGTAACATAGGTGTCCTAAGGCGAGCTCAGGGAGGACAGAAACCTCCCGTGGAGCAGAAGGGTCAAAGCTCTCTTGATTTTGATTTTCAGTACTAATACGAACCATGAAAGTGGGGCCTCGTGATCCTTCTTACTTTTTAGGTTTTAAGCAGGAGGTGTAGAGAAAAGTTACCACAGGGATAACTGCCTTGTGGCAGAAAGTGTTCACAGCGACGTCACATTTTGAAAAACAACAACAACAATACACACACACATACAAACATATTTGCATTTGGTTCTGATATAGAAAAGGTAGATCTGTATGTGTCTGTAATTCTCTCATGTATAGTTTTTTCACATTCCTTCTTCCCTACAAATTATTGCTTCTTTTCTTTGTCTGTTTTCCATAACCAGACTTGATGGTACACTTTGTCATGATATATCATAACTCCTCCTGTAATGGAAAAGGTCTAGAAAAATAAGAGCATGAAGGAAAAGGAGTTGAGTGGAAAAAAGGAAAACTCCTTTTTTTAATCCTCTAAAATAAAAAGAAAATAAAACAATATAATCGGGGGGAGCTGTTGATATTTGTAGAATAATGGCACAAAATATTTATGATAAAAGGCTCACAAACTGAACCCCAACCTAAAGGGCTGACTTCATCAAAGTTCCCCCAGATCTCCCCAAAATGTGTCTGAATACCATGTGATATGAATTCTAGTATTAAATTTTTGTGATTTGTACTCTGAAGACAGAAATGGATTTCAAATGCAGGATGATGTCTTTAGCACTCTTGGTATTTCCCCCAGGGGGAAGGAAGATAGATTGAGCACTTGGCTCCCCCTGTTGGTATCAGTTTGGTGGCTGGTCTACAATGTGTTTTGTCCTGAAGGGGTAGGAAATGAAGTAGCCTCAGCTGGTTCCTACAGAGATAATAACTTGCTCCTTTCCATGGTAGATGACTCTGGACAGAGACGGATAAAGAACAAGGCTGTTGGAAGAAGATGTGATCTTATTCCCTGTGCCGTGATCTTGAGATCTGCATAGAAACTGCAAAAAATAAATTTCCCAAGCAATATCCCAAACAGTTATCTCTGCAATAGAATGGTTCTGAAGACAGAATGTTTTAACATCGCTTCCTTTTCTCAGGCCTTGTTTTTCCCCAGGTTATTGGGGGTGGGGGTGGGGGTGGGGAGGGGAGTATGCTAATTTGTTTGTAATTATGCAAACTAATCAATGAACATTAAAAGAATAGACAAACATATCTCGATCTAATCATATTCAAAGACCCATGAGGATGGGTTTATTTAGAGAAATACTAGATCCAGAAGAAGCAGAAAGAGCTAATATTCTTATGTCAAGTGCTTACAGAAAACACCCATTTTCATAAAACTAACTGTGGAAAAAATATTTTGCCCCTTCTACAAGTTTTATAAGCATAATGATTCTGTTACATTAAGGTTTCTTTTGCTATAATTTTCCTTGCTCCTCAAAAACTAGCAAAGTCTGTGAACTTAAAATCCCGTAGCTTGCCATTCTAACAATTCAAAAATAAAGCACCTTTAATTAGTATAATGTATTGTTTCTATATTTGAGAATTCTATTAAGTATAATTATACAAAGAGCACATTTCCACTTTTAAACTAATATGAGACTTCAAACTGAAGGAGAGGCTGTATCAACACATTCCTTCCTCCAGCTTTCCCTCTGAGGCTCCCACCTCCTGTAAGTACACGATGACCTAAAATTCCATCATGTCCCAATGTCTGTCTTTTACCTCTTCATCAACATCAGATACTTTGGGGGATCCCTGGGAACAGGAAACTCTGGGCAGTGATTTTGTGTTTTGTGGGAAAGGGTTCTGGTGACCCTCTCTCAACATCCCTGGGCCCTGAGATAAGAACAAACAATACCACTCCTTTTCCCCTAAAGCAATCCCAATTCATTTTCCTTGAAAGGAGTGAAGGGTGTATCTGTAAGTGCACTTGTCTTCTGCAAATGAAATTGAAAATGGGTTCTATAAGAACAAATAGGTTTACAGAAACCCACAATACCATTAAGAAGAAAAGCTGTGGTAGTGGTACTCCAATAATTGGGGTAAACATTGCTCCTACAAATTCTATTTCGGAGCACAAGTAAGATGAATCTTAGAAAGAATAGCAACCAGTTCGGGATTTTTTGAAAGCACTTATGTCTGTGCTTGCAACTCAGTCTTACTTAGCGGGTTTTTCTACTAACCCCCAGGCTCTGACAGCCTGAGAAATAGTGCCAGGGCACCCTTTGTAGGATAATATTTCGCATCCCCTCCAAGTCACCAGGCAGATTAACTCATTTAATTATTAATGGCATAGGAAAGGAGCCCAGGCTGATTGCACACACCAGAAGGACTGCGTTATTTCATCAAGAGGACAGAATTTCCACAAAGGACCAAGGCAAACATTTTGCCAGGGGTTAGAATGAGTTTCCCTTTTTAATGATGCACTGGATTGTCCTGCAGTGCTGTCCAGGGGAGGTAGGAGTGAATCCCTCTCTGCAGTAGCAGGGAGAACTCACATACCAACCGATTCTGCAGAAAGTAGCTGAAATTGGAAGTTGCAAAGGGACCATGACGAAGGCTTTATGGTCACACCTCAGCAGGCAGTTAGTAATTACCATCGACTTCATCTGGGGACAGCCGCCGTTGAGAGTTACAGTGTGTGGCTCCAAAGCAATGCTGTTGATGTCGGTAGATCACAGACATTAGTCTTAATTGTACTTTTTGGGCATACCTCGTGTCTTGGGGGAAGTGGACACATTGCTTTAGTTATGTGAAGGGCCAAATGACTATGAGCCAGTTTACTATGTTATTTAATAAAGTTGATCACTTTGCAATTAAATCCCGTGTCTTTCAGAAAATAATAACTGTATAAAAATATCAAAGGTACAAACTCAAGAGACATTAGGTGTACAGACTGTATAATCCTATAAAATTAAAGCTTTTTTGATAAAAGATTACAATAATAAGAAGTTAAGTATCAGTTTTAGTTAATTATTGGTACATTAGTGTGGCCTAAACTAATAAATTCATTCACTTTTTAGTTTATCTTTGTTCTAATTGGTTTTCCTTAAGAATTTGGATGTATCTTTCCTTAGTTCATTTATACCATTATCTAGTTTAATTTTAATATTGAAATATAACTGTATATATACAAATAACAGTATTTCAATAGTGTCTGAAATTAACAAAGGAGCTAACAGGGTTTGGGTACAGGTAAATTGGTTGTTTGGCTGACTGACATTTATTCTATTCACCATGATTTCCTTATGCTTTTGTTTTCTCTGTTCTCCACAGACCCGAAGAGCAGTACCATTCCCCCATCCCTGACCGCAAGCCAGAACAACTTAATCGGAATGACCTGGGCTGCCTGGGGAGTTCCTTTATTAATTTACACTTAAGGGTCTAACCTTACTGAGGGCCGAAGTGACTCAGGGGACCTGAGCTCCCTCAGAGACTCCGTCCCTGTCTCAGCCTCACAGGGAGAATGGTTTCATTCTAAATCCTTATCTCGTCAGAGAAGAAAGAGGTAGGAGGGGACAAGTCAAGGGCTCTGAAAAGCCATCCTGCTTCAGGTTGGGGGTGATGCAGAAACTGATGGACAGAGGACCCATTGGAGACCCACCACCACTGCATTGCTGCACCCCCAAACAGGAAGCTTCGGGTAGAAGCATGGAATAGGGGCTTCATAAGGAGGGTGGGGCATACTTCTAGATGAACCAGGCTCATGCAGGCCATAATGGAATCAGGGTTTGGGGGGCCCATAGGAAAAGCCTTTCTTTCTTACATCCTGAGAAATACAACTTCTTACAGAGTTTAGTTTGTGTTTTTGCCTTTGTCTTCATTGTAATTGGTGTGAGTAGTACTAACTGTGGTTAATTTACCTTGCAACTTGAGCAAGGAATTGTTTTTACAGAATAGAATTCTTTTCGATTTGGTATCTCTAGAAAAAAGTATGGGCTTCTGTCAAGACCTACAGAACCAGAGGAAGGTAGACATGGATAGGAAGAGAAGAGACAGGTGGAGATTGAGTTAATGGCAAGGTCACAGGTGGCAAGATGGCAAGGCAGCCGCAGCCAGGGCACAGGTGCGGAAAGCAATAATGAAATGTCCAATCGTGAACGTAACACAGATAGTTTTGAATGTAAAGGTAGAGGTGAAAAATTCAGTTTATCAAGTGTGCATCTCCGAACCCACAACTGGATCAAAGTTTCCATTTCTACTTCTTGTTGAATTAAAAAGGAAACTGAGTTGTTAGTGTAGGGCAAAGCTGGTTTGCTGTATGGTAACAGGAACTAGGATGTATTGATTAATAAATAACTTGAGTGAACCAAATTCTGCATAAACCAGCTTGTACAGGCCTGATGGTTAGTGGGTTATAGACCTCAGTTGGTCGAGGCCATTGTTTTATTGCTTGCTTTATTTAGCAAACTCTTGGTCTTCTGATTCTAACTCAGCATTCAAAAATTAATCTTATTGTGTTCTTTTCAGTACCAAAGTTCACTCACAATAGGCACTGAGAAAGAGTCGTAGAAGATGGTTTAAATGGTTTGGCCAGTGGGAAATTTATGTGCATTCACTGGAGAAAGGTCAGGCTGATAGCCTGGCTGGTGTCAAGGAAAGAAATGGTTCTCTGGCAAATAGGGGTCCTTATTTCTTATTATTTGTACATATTAGCATTGATGTTGAAAAAAGCACTTACTATATTTTATTCAGACAACTGGTGGAATGTATTTTAACTTCATTGTTTCGAAGCACAAACCAGAAAATGTCACAAGGTAGGTTCTACCCCTTACAAATGTTTTCCTCTCCCTTCCACATATCAACTAAAACGAGCTGAGAGGCTACAGCCCTTGCAGAGATGGAAAAAATCAACAGTGCCTCAACTCTTTCTCTTTTCCTCATTTATTCAAGCAGGGTAGGCTCTTTTCTCTCTTGCCTGATTCAATTCATATATTAATTATATTTTCCTCTCAGTACATCATGTCACAATAAAGCAGTGAATAAAGCAGTCTTCAAAAGCGAATGCTATGTTATTCATTTGCTCCCACTTCAAAAAACATGCTTTTACTCATAACGGCATCCCAGGGCGGCAGTGAACCCGTGTAAAGTATGTCCTATGCATATTCCCTTCTTTGGCTTTCCCAGAGATCGCCCTCATCTTGTCATTACCTAGAGTGGGGGATAATCACTTTTTCCTCAGAAGGAGACCTGTTATTATAATTTTTAAAATATGCACTAAAGTTACTGACTACTTCAGAACAACAGATGCCCAAAGCATTCAGAGAGATGTTAATTTTAAACTAATCTTTAATTACTTAATGAGCTCCTAGGAAATGATTCTGTCTCCAAGGGCCAAAGAATTAGGAAAAAAAAAATTTGAAGTGTGTGAGTTGTGAGGCATAGAGCAATGTTATCCTTCTTTGTCTTTTTACATATACATAAAATGTTTATGAATCATATTTTCCTTTGAGAATAATTAGCACCTGATTATGCTCTCTTAGCTTTAGCGGAAATATTGCTGATGATAATAGCTGGTGTTTATTGAACAATTCATATATGACAGACATTTTACTAACAACTTTACATGGAGCACCTTATTTTATTCTTAAAACACACTCGCTACTTCATCCTCATTTTACAGAGATCAGGAGGCTAACACAGAGGATTCTAACCTGGGCTGTCTGGCTTTGGAGACAGCAGGCCTGCCCATCACTCTGGATTCCTGTTTGCATGATGCTACTTTAAGTTGTAAGAGTCATTAAAAAATACTATTAAAAAATAGCATACACAATTAAAATACAATATGAGACACACTTTTGATTATAAACTTATCTGTTGATAGAGATTTAGGTTAGATTGGGGCTGTCAATAGAAATCTACGACTTTGAAGAATTACGTACACGGCAGAAAGCTAAAGGTAGGTTTAAAGCACTTATATGAGAAATGCTTTGCAATGTGGACATTTCCCTGATGAAAAATGTTTAGTCTGCTAGAAAATAATGATGGGTCACCTTTAAAGAGTCTAAAACACACAGATGTCAGCTTATATCTGTTACAAGCTGTCAAAAATGTTTTCTATCAACCTAAAATTGTCTAGGGATTGTTTCAAATCCATGTAACTTTACAGAGTGCTAATGTTTGCATTTGGGTTTTTGAGACAGCAGATAGATACAGAAAGATGGGGACTGGCCTGCAGCTTCCTCATGGCCCACGTGAAGGGCAGCCGCAGGAGCGGTCAGGAAGACCTCACATTCTTGACATGGATTTGGTGTAGCCATTTTCACATAAAAGCAGTCGCCTAAGTGCTGTGTTGCACTGATTACTTCCAAAATTTGGGGGGCTCCATCTGCTCCTTCCCACTTAAGCCACTTAGAAAAGAAAACACCAAACCAAACCAAGCAACCTCAGAAGAGTACAGGCTTCCAGGACTCCAAAATTAAGCAAAGAGCTACTCAGGACGGTTTAAGTATGAAAGAAAGAAAACAAAGACATTCCAGTGAGAAGATGAAGGTCAAATCCTGAGTGTGAAAATATGGCACAAAAAGGAATGTTGGAGACTGCTAATGAGTCCAAGGTTTATCTTGGGGGTGACAGGGAATGTCGTAAAATTGGATAGCAGTGACACTGTATGACTTTGTAAAGACACTACGCAGCCACCGAATTGTATGCTTAAGATGGGTGGCTTTTACGGTACGCCACTTCTATCTCAATAAGGCTGTTAAAAAAGAAAAAAAGAAGGAAAGGAAAGTCTTGAAAACACGGAAACCATAGTATAGGCAAGTGAAAATGAACTCAGAAAAGAGATGATGGTCGTTTCACATCAATAACACACGCATTCTAATACTTTCTGCAGCGTATTTCAAGGCACCCTTTTAAGAATTCGGGAAATGGGGACACCTGGGTAGCTCAGTTGGTTAAGCAGCTGCCTTCAGCTCGGGTCATGATCCCAGCATCCTGGGATCGAGTCCCACATCGGGCTCCTTGCTCGCTGGGGAGCCTGCTTCTGTCTCTGCCTGCTACTTGGTCTGCCTGTGCTCAATCTCTCTCTCTCTCTCTGACGAATAAATAAAATCTTAAAAAAAAAAAAAAGAATTCGGGAAAAGATTAAATAACATTTCCTCAACACATTCTTTTAAGAAGCTGAACCCTCACCCCACGCCTCCCTCACCCAGTGGCTCTGATGGTCCAGAGTGGCCGCTTTTTCTAATTTACATAAGGATTCTCCACAGGCTAGCAGTGGTGAAACTGAAACAGGCAGAACCATGAAGCATGACAAGTCTAGAATATATAAATAGGACATTATCCCAGATGGCATAAATAAAGTTCCTATATTTTATACCCCCCCCCCTCTTTTTTTCTATTTCAGAATCCCTTTTTGAATAAAAGGCAGTCTGGTAATATAGTCTGATCAATCAGCAGACAGAGGGATCTTTAACCTGAGAGATAGCTTAATTTCCAAAACTTGTCTAGCCCTGTTGTTCATCTCCCAAACGACTACCAAATAGCTAATTACCCTGAAACATCTGACTTTAGTATATTAGAAAGGAGAGAGGGAGATTGAACTTATTACACCTTGTAAGATTATTAGTAATTGTGACATCAAATACTGTCAGAAATTCAAAACAAATGCTCTTTCTTAAGTCTAATTAAATTTGATATTCAAATTAGTATTAGTTTTTATATGTTAACAATTTTTTTTTTTTTTTGCCAGGGCAGACTTAGCAGAGAGGTGAATCTCAAGTACTTTCAACAAGCAGACTGAAAATACCATCTGGGTGGACAACATCTTTGGGAAGACAGAATTAACTATCTGCCTTTACCTGTAAAGATCCTCAATCCCCACTGATAAGAGAAGCAATTTTTAGAATACATTAGATAGCTGTAAAAATTTAAGTGAATAGCTAAGACATGATTTTCTATGTTTTCCCCTCTATAATCAAATTTGATGTGTGTCTCAAATTTGTAATAAGGATTATAAATTAGTCATTTTATTTTTTAAGTACAGATGACTTTTTTTCTTTCATCTTCCCACAGAGTTCAGCATACAGTTCAATAAAAGATATTTACTAGTTTATTCTAACATGTTTCTTTTATATATTATTTATATTACATGGCATCATGACCAAGGCTTAGTCGTTCCCCATGGAATTTTTGCGTATTATTAATATGTCTACAAGTAGATAATGAAACTGAAGTTCAGAGAGGTCACTATTTGCCCAGGGTCCTGCAGATATTCAGACTTCTAGTGCATGGTTTTATTTATTATACTTATAGGCATTAATATTTCATGTTCCAGAGGAGGGACTACCGCATATGATAATAGATTCCATTCTCAAGGAGCTTATAGTATGCGTGTGTGTGTGTGTGTGTGTGTGTGTGTGTGTATGTGTGTGTGTGTCTGTGTGTAACATTTATATGTTGCTGCTGTGGGTTGTGCTTTTACCCAGTATCCATTTATTTTCCCTTGATAACTGAATGCCGAGAACTTCCACTTAGGTCAACAGGTACAGGGGCTTCAGCCAATCAGTGTCCCCCAGCTGTAGCAATTAGTTCTAGGAAGAATGGGAGTGTTCCATTTATAGTCAATTAGATGCAGTAAGGCTTGGTCCCAAAACTTCTGGGAAAAAGATCTCACTTTTTCTCTGCATCTTTTTTACTACTATCTGGGGGAAACCTGGGTGAGAATGGGACCAGCCCAGAAGAAGTGAGGTTAAGAAAAAAAAAAAAAAAACAGAAAGAAAGAAAAGTAAAGAAATATGTTGAAGGTGATACTTACTATTTTTTAATACACACTGTATTATGCTTACAATGGGCCAGGCATAGCCTTAAACACTTTACAAATATAATCCATTTAATCCACTTAACAAACTTATGAGGTAGGAACTATTACAATCTTGACTTTATAATTGAGGAAACTGAGGCACAGATAAGCTAAGGAACTTGCCTAATGTCACACAACTAATAGATGAAGGAGTATGGATTTGGACGCAAGTAATCTGGCTCCGGTTTCTATGCTCTTAACTACTATGCTAGGGACATTGTTGAGACCATACATTAATAGTAAGGAAATACATATTTAACAATGGGTTCTTAAGGAAAAAAAGAGATAAAAAGGAGAGAAGGAAAGGAAGAAAGAAAGAGAGAAAGAAAGAATATTCCTGATTTGTTGTATTTGCCAATTTCTCTATTTCAAATACTCTGGCTGTGGCGGATTTCAAGCTATTAACATGACATTATCTGGTTTGCAACATTCCTAAACACTTAATAACCACAGGCTTGGTACAAGCCAGCTGCTCCAATATATCACTGGAGTGGATACCAGATCTCCCTTCCACAAGACTGCATGTTTGTGAATCTATGATGTTCCACTTGGCTTAAGCCAATGTTGATTGGGCTTTCTCTCTCTTGCAATATTAAGGAGTCCTAACTGACTTCAGGTTTCATGGATAATGAAATACTTTATGGAAACTGCTCTTTGTCATATGAGACCTCCACATGACATGGACAAATCCTTCTTCAGATACCCCCATCTTAATCAGAAACAGAGAGTTGAGAGGGGATGAATTTGGTCTATGTGGCACTGACTACATAATTTTCCAGACCTGGAGCAAAATGAGAATGCCAGGCCCAGATCCCTTTTTCTAAAAGTATTAAGAATTTCAAGATGATGATAGCAAAGCATTAAGCTAAGTGCCGCTCGCCTCTGAGAATGCTGCCCTGAGGGACTCCCCAGCGCCATGACGGTGAAGGTGTCCTTGTGTTAGTGTCACTCAGCTGGTAGGTGGCGGGGTGGAGGGGTGCGGCGGGTAGGGGGGGCTCTAAAGTCAGATCTACAAATCCCATAGCTCTTACACTCTTTCACAATGTTTCCTCACAAAACAAAGGATCTGTCCATACACAGATTTCCATCTGGAATTTGTTACTTAAGTTATTAATGATAACTAACAACATTTTGTATTGTTGACCCGTTTTAAGCAAACACACAACTGACTCACTTATAGACTCCTGTGTTGCTGCAACAGCTATATATTAGACCACAAATATATCTAGTCTTAATTTCTTATTTACATTTTGTTTCCTTTAGGCAAAGTTAATTCTTCCCCTAAATTCATTGAGCTATTTATATTGTGCAATTTTTACTTCTCAGACAAAGCCAGAAAAAGAGAACAAATACTATTTCACATATCAGATTTTTAATCGTTCTGCTTGATATATTCTTCCCCTCCCTCCCCCACCCACATTATATGATACAATTGCCTTAATTTTAAAAACATAGGTAACTCCAAATATCCTAAAGATTTTTCTTAAAACAAAAACCAAATGAACAAAAACCCACCTTTTATCTTCCACTACAAAATTTTAGAAGTACCCCAGTTACTTTCTTCCTCATGGAAAACATGGACCTAAATACAGCTGTTTACAGTGCAATTACTATTTTTCAAAGTGCCGAGCTCAGTCTAATGGGTTTTATTACTGAGATTCTCACATTCAAAAATCATTATAACCCATGACAATATTTGGTGATCTATGATAATGGAGGAATGAAATGGGGGAAAATCTTTTATGTAAGATAAAATATAGTAGTTGCATTATGCAGTTTTATGTAACATCTGGGTTCTACTACTCAATTTTTGATGATTTTAAAGAAAACAGAAAACTAACCACAACGATCAGCTAAATAATGCTTCATATTTAATCTATAAAAACAACCAGTGGATAGTTTATCATGAATTATAACCTAGAAGCAGAGGCTCAATATAAACGTGGCCTTCAACATTTCTATTTACCTGTTGACTAACCCAGGCTATTTAATTTTCATTTATGTTTGAAACATGAGAAGTGGAGAAGAAAAATATTCCAGCATGGTTTCCTAGAAATATGAAAAAATGCTCCAAGAAAGCAAATCAATACATTGATATGCTTTAAAGATGATTTTCTAAAGCATCTTAAAATTACAATATTTGTTAATGAGTAATGAAAATAAATGTACCAGCAAACAGGAGTCTTTCTGCTTTGGCACAGAAATGAGAACACAAGTGTTCTATCCATTTACCTGCAGTCACATTACCTGCTCAGATCTGTTGTGGTGCTGGTATTGGTACTGAGACAAGGTATTACAAGAAGAAGCAAATTTGTCCTTCTCAAATTGTTTCTTCACTCTGGCCAAACCACCAGGCACTGTGCACATTCCAGATTCTTCCATCATCTAAGACAATTTAAGAAAAAAGGAAAATTCAGCTTTGTATTTGCTCAAGATGGGACTTATAAGTTATTATTTTTTATAGTTGACAATTATTAATGGATGGTATATTAAAAAACGTGAACACGCACAATTATTTCAGTAGGACCTTACAGAAAACCTTAATAAAAAATAATCTCTCCATGTTGTTTTCTCATTTATCAGTGTTTGATATAAAGTCAGAAGGAACTTCAAAATATTGAGTTAATTCTCCTTATCTCAGATAGATTTTGATATCTGGAGATGAGACCTGTAGGATTGTAGGATGTATTTCTCTAATAATACACAGACTAGAAGAAATTAGAATAATGGATTCAATTTTAACTCACAGTAAGGTTGTCATTAAAATCCCAAACATCTACATAAACAACGCATTATTAAGAATATTAAAAAATTTGACTCATTCCAAAATGTATTCAAACCACTAAAGATGAATAAAATAAGCCTCTCTTATGCAAAAATGTCAATATCAGTCATAGTAACAGCTACTTAATACTGAAGCCTGCTTGTCAAAGCTGACTTCCCTGAGCTATAACACGAGAGACCAGCCAGAGAATCTCCTGTCCCAAGCAGACCTGCGGGTTGGAGACTACCCAGATGTGATTTCCTGGGGTTCCTGCCTGCTGTTCCCTCTCCCTGATTACTCACATTGCTCAGGCTGCCGGGCATGGGCTCCAGCAGCTCCTGGTTTCCTCTGTGGTAAATAAACGCTTTCTGTGACAAAAAAAAAAAAAAAAAAAAAAAAAAAAAAAAAAAA